>NC_140663.1:154054858-154244858 GCF_054131305.1 Coturnix japonica | reverse complement strand
AATGTGTTGCACTGTCAGCCTGCCTCCTTGCAGCCATGCAGAGCTGGTGCAAATGACATCAGTGTGGTCCAGCCATGGCAGATTGACTCAGTTGTATTAAAGTCTTCAGAGCAAAGCTGTCTGGTTTAACCTCTGCCCATGCTCCTTCATCCATTCAGGTCTCCTTGTAACCAAGTGCCAGTTTTAGGTCAAGGGGAGCAGCACCCACTGGTGGGAGCAAGCTGTGGTTCTTCCCATGCCGGCTGGTTGAGTCCAAAAGCTTCAAAGACAGACAGGCTTCCCCTTTGCCATGAAGCAGAACCAAACCTCTCCTGCTGCAGAGGGTGAGGAATGTGGCAACCCATACCCTGTGACCACTATGTTTAAAGAAGGTTTTCATTATCCCTGCAGAGTTTCCCAGATCCAATGATGTTATTTTCCCTGCTGTAGAGCTCTTTGCAGTTATCTCCCTTCCAGACACACTTCTTTCTCACTGCCTCTACTGCGGTGTTCTGCGCATCTGTAATCAGGAGAAGAAAGCAAACTCCCAATTATACCAATAAATTATCCACTTGGAAATATAAATTAAGAGAGCTATCCTGCAGACAGTGTTTCCTAGGCCCTCAGGGACCATTCCTGTAAACATCCCTCTGCTGTCTTCTTCAGATGCAGCTTCATCTGTGTCAGGAATTTCCTGCTCCTTTTTTGGGGCTGGGCATCCCCAAGCTGCCTGTACTGGAGGGTCTGGGCTATGGAGCAGACCACACAGAGATGTTTATGCCAGGGAAATCAGCCAGCCCATCAATTTTTGCTGCTCACAGCCCTGCTTAGCCCAGCTTTCCAATATTTACATCCTAATGCCAAACCCCAGGAAACTGGAAGACCCGTGGCTCTGCAAACTATATCTCTATACCCAAAGCTGTGGGTAGGATGGCACACATCACTGATTGTTATCCACCTTAAATTTCTAAGGGCTGGCCTAGGGCCCTGGCATACATCCCAGTGACCACTCTGGTTCTGCAGTGGCCTGGAAGTCAGATGTCAGGAGGTATCTGCAGCTCCAGGTGTGTGTTCTGGCACCAAGGACATTCTCCTCCTCCTCCTGGGGTTGGCTGGGCCCAGGGCCAGCTCTGACAGCGCAGCTGGCTGGCTTTGGATCAACGAAAGGATTGAGATGTGAGGAGTGCTGGCGGGGACTGCTTGTAAGCAGGGCTCTTGTCCTTAGTCTCTGCTGAGCTATGATGGAGCTGTGCCCATACTTGGCCCTATAACTCACCAGTATGGACCCTGGCAGAGGTGGCCTCAGGAGGGTCCTGGTTTCCCTGAGCTCCAGCTCACCCTCTGTTGCTGTAACTATACTAAAGTGGGGATGACTGGTCCTGCAAAGAGCTATGGCTATGCTGCCTGTGGGAAGCAGCACACGTTGTACTGCAGTAGAGACATACTTAAGACTGCTAGGCCCATTGAGATACCATTGAAGGACTCTGAATGGACACCAGGAAGCCAAATTTCATGAAGTACATGCTCCTAATGTGGCCAGTATCCTTGTGTAAGCCATCCTAGACCGTAGCTGAGCTTTCAGCCCAAAGAGTTGCATTTTTCACCCCAGACTGGAGTGTGTCGCTAGGTAGGATGCCTCTAGTGTGGATTACTGAAGAACGTGGACCCTGGTGTGAGACAGGCAAAGTGGCAGATAAGGATAATGCTAGGTCAGACCAAAAGCTCATCATAGTCAGTATTGCATCAGTATTACAATGGATGCCTTAAGAAAAGCATAAGAACAGGAAAAAAGCTGTATTTTCCCCAACACTTTCCCAGATTCATTTTCAGATGGGGAATTTTCCTACCTGCATGTGTATCTTCACACACAGCAACTTTCAATTTGTTTCTCTTGCGGTGGATCTATCTTACCTCTCCTTCAGTGCGTGTTATCTCACCTTCTACGATGGCATTTGACAAGGTTTGAGTCTTCACCAGGACTTCATGATCATTACTAAGTCCTAGTCACCATGAGGTAAGAACATAACTTATCCTATCAAGATAACACTGACATCAGTGATAGAAAGTACTTCAAAATGTGAGGAATAACAGCCACCCTGAGCTGTATCATTTGTTCGGTTTCCAAAGCAGCAAAGTACCCACTCCTCACCCTTTAGCAGTGTCTGCTAATTATAGTGCCAAAAAGCAGTATTTGCTGAACTACATCAGACTGTTTTTACTCTGAGCACAAGCAAGTTTAATTATCTAGTCAACAGCTCCACCAAGAAGCTTTATTCAGGCAGTAAAACTAATCAAACTGCCATACAGCTCTAAGAGGTATCCAATTCCTGAGTGTATACTAAAACTCACCCAATGCACCGCAGCAACTGACAGGCTTATATGATGAGCAGGAAGAAATGGGGCTCAATGGTCCTTAGGGGTGCCTTCCAACTTGGGTTATTCTATGATTCTGTGATTCTGATTTGGAGTCTGTGGTAGCAATTGGGATCTCTTGAGATCCCTTTCAACCTCTGCAACTCCATACTATGATCACCACCACTGTATATAAACATACCACCTATTTGGTGGGTGTAGGTTTACGGATTGGTAAGCTGAGTTGCCTCAGCCTCAGTACACTTCCCATTTTTTATTCACAAGTTTTCCACTTTACCTCATAGGTTATGTTGAATGGATCTGAACAAAGTCCCTTTGTTCGTGGCAATGGCTAGCAGCTCCTCCAGAGGATAAACGCAACACCCCTGTCTGGCAGTGGCTGCGCCGGCACTGCTCTGATGTCCAAGCGGCTCTGAGCAACCGCAGCTGGCGGCCGCACCACCTTCCTTGGCGGGCAAAGAGAAGTTCTCAGCTACTGAATCTGCTTCGGCAGCTCTCCTGAAGACAGCTGGGCAGCTGGATCCCATTCTCCTTCACAGCAGCGAGTGTCAGGCCTAGAAGCCACCTTGACGTGGCTGGGTGTGAATGTGACATGGCTTGAGGTTTCTGAGGGAACTGGGTGCTATTTCCAAGAAACATGCTCTTCTTGAGGAGAAGCTGAAGGAGCTGGGAATGTCCAGCCTGGAGGAGGCTCAGGGGAGACCTTACAGCTCTCTATAACTTCCTGAAGGGAGGTTGTAGTGAGCTGGGGGTTGGCCTCTTCTCTTGTGTTGTTAGTGATAGAACTAGAGGGAATGGTTTTAAGCTGCGCCAGGGGAGATTCAGGCTGGACATTAGGAAGTATTACTTCTCGGAAAGGGTAGTCAGGCATTGGAATGCACTGCCCAGGGAGGTGGTGGAGTCACCGACCATGGTGGTGCTCAATGAACATTGGATGTGGTGCTGAGGGCCGTGGCTCAGTGGGAGCTGTTGGTAACAGAGCTGTTGGTAACAGAGCGGTTGGTAACAGAGCTGTTGGACTGTTTGATGATGTCGGTCCTTTCCAACCCTGGTGACGCCGATTCCCCACATCACCCTCTCACTGTCCGCCCCATCCTCACCTCAGCGCTCTCACACAGCGGCGCTCAGCGCACCCTCAGTCCCTCACACCGCAGTTCGCACATGGCCGTGTTCCCTCATTAGCTGTAGCTCCGTCTGTCCGCACTGTGCTCCCACACTCGTGTCGCTCCCCGTGTCCTCAGGCCTTGGCGCGGCGCTGCCGGCTCCTCCCGCTCCACGTGCGAGGCCGCCGCCCGCTGCGGACTACACCTCCCAGCACGCCCCGCGCCAACGCGGTGCACACCGGGAAGCGCGCTCCGTCCTTCAGCCCCAAAGGCGCAAGCGCGGCGGGCAGGGGGCGGGGCTTAGCGGCCGGATCCGCGCTGTGATTGGCTGCGTGCCGCCCGCCGCTCTGGCAGTCACTGGGCAACGGCGGCGCGCCCCCTCCCTCCCTCCCCTCCCCCTCCCGCCATTCTCCTCCCGCCCCCCGCGGCGCGCGCTCGTCACGGCGCGTCCCCCGCCCCGCTCTGCTCCCCCCCGCCCCTCGCTCCAGCCGCTGCCGGAGCCGCCTCAGCCGCCGGGAGCAGCCGCCGCCATGGCCGAGAACGCCGCCGCCTCCGCCGGCCTGGAGAACCACCGCATCAAGAGCTTCAAGAACAAGGGCCGCGACGTGGAGGTAGGCGACGGGCCGGCGGGGCCTGGCCTCCGCCTCCTCCTCCTCCTCCGGCAGCGGGCGGGCGGCGAGAGGAGGGGCCGGGGCCGGGGCCGGGGCCGGGGCCTGGCCGCGCTCGCGGCGCTGCCGGCGGGAAGAGGCGGCCGGAGGGGGGGGAAGCGCCGCGGAGCCTCCGTCACTCGGGCGCGGCCGACGGGAGCGGGGGGTGGGACGGGGAGGGGGGCGGCCCCCGGCACTGCCGCCCCCGGGGCCACGGAGCGGACAATGGTGCCGCCGCCTTTTGTGGCCGGGCCGGAGCCGTGCGCCCATCCCGGGGCCGCTCCTCGCCTCCTGTGGGGCTTCCCGGCCCGCTCCGCCCGCAGTCAGCCTGCCGTGCTGTGTCTAAGTGTCGGTAGGCGCCGAATTGGCGGCTGGCTCAGTCGGAGGCACCACCGGGGCGATGTGGGGCTGAAGGCCCGTCTGCCCCCCGGCAGGGATCGCTCCGCAACGGGGCTGGGCTGGGAGCTCATCCCACCCCTGTTGTGTTTGAGGTTCTGTAACGGGAAGAGAAAGGGGTGGGAGCCGTGCTGGAACCTCAGCGGGGCTCGAATCAGATGAGGGTTCACAGGAATGAAAGGCTCAGGCCGTGTCAGTGTGCGCTGACTTCTCCTAAGGGTGCTCCTCACCTCCAGTGCTATCACCGAGATGGACTTCTGCGATCGGCCCTTAGGATCGCGTGTGGTGTCTGTGCAGGATCCCCACCTCTGCTATTGTCTGGGTGGGGACGGCTGGCTGCGGGTCGGGCTCAGCGGCGGCGGTGCCTTGAAGCAGACATTCCCCCGATGCGAACTAATCTTTCCTTTAATTTTTTGCTGAACTTACGATGGTAGAGCTTCCTCGCAGTAATATCGCGTGTGAGGAGCTCTTTAACTTCAACGCTTCTGGGTAACGCTGGGAAACGTTAGGAAGTAGCTAAAAATTCCCATCTTTTCTTGAAGCAGTTGCTTCTCAGGGCAGGAGGAGGCGTGGTGGGTTCCTCCTTCCCTTCTCCTCCACCGAGGCTCTTCCTGTGGCTCCTCATTCATTTAAACCCATGCCTCAGCTGCCCGTGCTGCTCGCTGGCTTTGTTGCTGCTTCCTCAGCCCCTGGCCTGAATCCATCGGAGCTCCAAACAGGGAAAGGTTAGGTATGTCGATGCCCGGTGCAAACTGAGCCGTCATCCATCCTTCCTTATGTTATAGCGTGCCCAAGATGGGGGGGGGGGGAGGGGGAATTAAATATCTCCCTCTGTGTGTGGGGGGGAGAGGAGAATTGACAGCCTGAGCTTCACTGGGATTAGTTAGAGCAGCCCTGCTGAGGTCCCCCCGCTCTCAGGAGAATGTTTGCTCCTGAAGCGGAGTAATTATTTTGGAATAGGGTATTTGCAGTTCTGGAGAAGCGGATCCTCCAGGGTTATCTCCCAGTCTGCTGACTGGATCCTTTTGTGGCTGAGCTCAAGACTGTGCCGGATAACCACGTTAACTCTGCTGGAGCTGAAGCTGGCATCCCTGCTTTTGGGACAGGTCAGGAGCTGAGATGAGTCTTTTGTGGGCGCCAAGCAGATTAAACACAGGAATAAGTAACAGTAGAATGGATACTCACTAGAGTGAAATTTAGATTCATTTAAAAGAATTAGAGATGTCAGTGTCTGTCATGTCTTAAGGACAACTTAATTCCTATCACATATCTGAAATTTTCTACTGTACGTCCTTTTTGACTTGATTTTTGTTTTCTTGATCATGATCCTTATTTGAAAGCTCGAGTTCAAAGTGCTTCTATGAGTAAATTTTATGTAACTCGGGTGTCTAGAATTTAAGCTAAATTTATAGCAGAGAAAGAAAGAAGCGCAGCGGTGCTGTATAATTGCTATCACTTACTGTACTTATCCTCAGATACCACTGTATGTCCTGATGGTGTGTCCGTCTGTATTCATTGAGATGATCAGTTCTCACAGAATCACACAATGACCCGGGTTGGAAGGGACCTCAAGGATCATGTAGTTCCAACCCCCCTGCCTGGCAGGGCCACCAAACATACACATTTACTAGATCAGGTTGCCCAGGGCCCCGTCCAACCTGGCCTTGAACACCTCCAAGGACGGGGCATCCACAACCTCCCTGGGCAGCCTGTTCCAGGGCCTAACCACTCTCCTAGTGAAGAACGTCCCCCTAACATCCAACCTAAATCTTCCCTCTTTCAACTTGGTTCCATTTCCCCATGTCCTGCTATTGTCAGCCCTTTTGAAGAGTTTACTCCCCTCCTGGGTGCAGGTTCCCTTCATGTATTGAAAGGCTGCAATGAGGTCACCCCGCAAACTTCTCCTCTCCAGGCTGAACAAACCCAACTCCCTCAGCCTGTCCTCATAGGGGAGGTGCTCCAGCCCCCTGATCATTTCTGTGGCCCAGTTCTCCACAAAACAGTTCTTGCCCAAAATCTCAGCTATTCCATACCGTAAGTTCCCAGGTTGGGTTTGAAAGCAGCGTTGTTGAGTCACCTTCTGCCTGGAGACAGTCCCTGCCTTTGAACTCATCAGGCTCAAAAGCATTTGAAGGATACCTTAGCAGCCTTCCTTTGGCTTCTAATAAATACTGATGAGTTGTTATTGATCCCCTCTGGGTACAGACTATTACGGCAGACCAGAACGCTTACTCCTTTAATTTGTAGTTAACTCATATTTTATTACTGGGTTTGCTAGGCCACCATCGTCTTTGCTGTTTGTTAATGCGACTTTAAAAGGCAAACAAAAGATGAGTAAGTACTTCTGTCTGACTCTAGGACAGACCTTTGTGCCCTGTGCTCCCCTCCTAAGCCCAAGGAAGAGGATCTGTTGGGCAGATTAGCAGTCAGTTGCACTGACTGTTTGACCCGTGCGCTTCTCAAGTCTTAGATTGGGTTGGAAGTTTCTTACATTGCTGTTGCCCTCCTGCATTAAGGAGGTATGGTTGCATGTATAGGGCTGGAATTCAGATCTTGTTAACCCCGCAAAAAAAGAATAATGGCAAAATGAAATGCCAGAAATAAAGTGCTGCTCACTTAATGTTAGCTTGTGGTCTTACTTTTATTAGTGAGGAGGCTCTTCTATTTTTATAGGCACTGAAATGTGATTAGCAGCAGTCGGAACTAACCTGAACCTGCACAGCTGGGTGGTAGAAGCCAAGACACCGATGCCTTCATTTGGATGAACAAGTGCCAGAAAAGTTTATGCTCACGGCCTTCTCGATTTTATATTCTCCAGAGATGTGCGAGGGCTTTTAAAATTGTCCCATGTACAAGGAGAGCGCCTGCCTGTGTTCATGGCCACCATGTAGTCTTAAGGCTCAGTGGCTACTTCTTGGAACAGAAACGTGTCACTTATTCTCTGTTACAGTAGCAGGCACCGTCTTGAAGAAGGAGATGATCGTAGAATCATAGAATGGCCGGGGCTTGAAAAGGACCACAATGATCAGCCAGTTTCAACTCCCCTGCTATGTGCAGGGTCACCAACCACCAGACCAGGCTGCCCAGAGCCACATCCAGCCTGACCTTGAAAGATCAAAGCGTTCAGCCAGTTTGTTGTTATCAGGTTCATTCAGCATCCTTGGCTAAATAACATTTAAAAGGTCTTGATAAATTGAGGTGTCACGGCCAGCAGTGTCTCCTCCAGTTACATTTTTGAGCCCACTCTATCACCTTTTGGTCTGTGTCATCTGACTTCGTGGCATCCGTTCTTATTCCTTGCCATCAACAACCTTATCCTGAATGAGGCAGATCTAAGTATTGGGCTTAACCCTGATCTCCACCAGCAGCTCTGGCATCTTCTGTGTGTTTGCAGTTCCTGTTTCGCTGGTGGTGTGGATCTACCTCTTGAAAATGCTCAGATTTATTCACATTTTTCTGTCAGACTGCCATGAGTTTTTTTGCAAGCAGAGGAATATTGTTGTGGGGAGGCCAAATCCATGATCTCTGGGCATCTGAGAAGGGTGTGCGCTGACTGCGAGCCGTGCTCCTGTCAGATGTCCAAGGCGTATTGCAGTGGAGGTACCATAGCTGTGCAGTGTTAATAAATGAGGGGATGTGATGCTACTGGCTCATCTTAGGGTACTGTTTGTGCACTGATTGCTGCTTCTTCAGCCTCCCTGCAATTCCCTCCAACACCAGCTGAAACAAATAAGGCTTGTAGCAGTCCCAGAAAGGCAGTTATTTCCAAGTATTTTGCAGTAACCCACCTTGCAGGTTGATCAGCCTTCTGCCTCTCGCTTTCCTGGCACGGGATCTAACATTGGCAAGCAAGGGTTGGGAGGGAACAGGGCTGGAGTGGCTGATTTAAGTTGGTTTAATGGGAAATAGTTTTAAGTTGAAAGAGGGAAGATTTAGGTTGGATGTTAAGGGGAACTTCTTCACTAGGAGAGTGGTTAGGCCCTGGAACAGGCTGCCCAGGGAGGTTGTGGATGCCCCGTCCTTGGAGGTGTTCAAGACCAGGTTAGACGGGGCTTTGGGCAACCTGATCTGGTAAATGTGTATGTTTGGTGGCCCTGCCAGGCAGGGGGGTTGGAACTACATGATCCTTGAGGTCCCTTCCAACCCGGGTCACTCTGTGATTCTGTGTGATTAAGCATCTGTGATCCTCCTGCCTTAATGGCCTCAGTGCAGTTCAGGAGTCAAAGTGAAAGCACAGGTGTCAGGTAGCTTCCTGCTGGGAACTGCATTTAATGTAACATTGAATATGCTCAGGCAGAGCTTCTAACCTGCAACTCTCCAGCTCCTTTATTAGCCTTTCAGGCCACTACGCTCCCGGGAGAATGCAGATATACATGCCTGCACCACAAGAAGAACTGCTTGGGTAGGAAATAAGATGCAGATATGGGAAGCTTTCTTTCACGTAAGTTGTTTGAGGTTTTCCATAATGCTTGTGCAGTACCAGCACAAAGCCTGGGATGATTCTTTTCCTCTAAAACCGTGTTACCTGAAGAAGCAACGCTTGGAAGGATGTAACAGCTACCACCAAGTGATCAGATTTGCATGTGTTGTGGGGTTAGAGATGGAAATGAACATCTAATGTGTAAGGCGTGAAGAGGCAGCGAGCTGCTTGAAGCTGATGGGATGTGAAACTGGTGCTGAGCTGGTATTCCTGGATCCTTCTGTGAGAGCTGGGGCTGTGGGCTTTGGGTTCCATTCCACTTAATTTGATGTTGGTAACCAAAGAGTTTATTCTAGAAGCTTGTCTTGCACCAGGACAAGCTGTCTATGGAGTCAGCTAGTGGATGAGCTCTGTGCTTCATTCTTTTCATCTTCTGCTTCCTGAGCTTGTCAGTCACATCTGGAGAAGATGAGTGGATGCTCAGGGAGACTGGCATGAAGAGGAGAGAGCAGACCTTGGAGTAAAGGGAGGTATCCCTGCCTATAGCAAGGGGCTGGAACTGGATGATGTCGAAGGTACCTTCCAACCCAAACCATTCTATGGTTCTATGACTGTTAGCCCTTTGCAGTCAGGTTGACACCAGTAAATTTGTTGAGGAAGGTCATTTCTCTCATTCTTTAATATTTGTGTTCCACTGAGGTTCTCGTACGTTTTTGACCATGGTTATTGTCGAGTTCAATAACAAATGGACTTTGGAGGCAGTGATGGAATGGGTGACTAAAAACAGGTCAGCTTGGAGAAGGAGCTTCCTCACAGTTTGACTTGTTAGCCTCGATGGAGATGCTTTTTAATGAGTGATCAAATCCTATTGCAAACTTGCTGTACAGAATGTGGTCGGACCTCATTTGTGTGAGGTTAAGGTGGTCAGACACATGTAGGGGCACCTCGTTGCCTGCTTTTCAGAGATACAGGAAGGGATTCCTGGCCAGGTGTGGTGTGATATCTCAGGTTTGCAGGTCTCAGAATCACAGAATGAGCCGAGTTGGAAGGGATCTCAAGGATCATGTAGTTCCAACCCCCTGCCTGGCAGGGCCACCAAACATACACATTTACTAGATCAGGTTGCCCAGGGCCCCGTCCAACCTGGTCTTGAACACCTCCAAGGACGGGGCATCCACAACCTCCCTGGGCAGCCTGTTCCAGGGCCTAACCACTCTCCTAGTGAAGAACTTCCCCCTAACATCCAACCTAAATCTTCCCTCTTTTAACTTAAAACCATTTCCCCTAGTCCTGCTATTGTCAGTCCTTTCCTAACCTAGTCCTTAACTTTTCCAGAACAACCACAGTCTAAGTCACAAAACTGGTGTTATGCAGAGACTCTGGAGCTCTCTCCCATGTGAGCCAATGTGACCCACGTGTGTCCCCTGTTGGAGGGTGGCTCACTTTGCCCCTGTAAGGTCTTAGTTTGTTTCGTTTTCCATCATGACACCCAGTGAATTCATGCAAATTGCATTTATTGTTTCCCATTTTATAGATAGGAATAACTGGACTTTTTCCCCACTTTGTGGGGAGGAGGTACTTTAGTGTTACAGTTGAAGACTGTTTAAGCATCTGGAAACAGAGTGTCTTTGCTGAAACACAGATTGCACAAGGAGTTGTCTGGCTTGTCCTTAGCTGAGGATGTGTTCTGTCTGTCAGAGGGAAGAGACCTAGGTTTTGTCATTAGCTTGAGCTGGCATTTTTGAAGGGAGCATAAGGAAAGTAAGTTGCAAATTCAGTGCCCTGGTTATGGAAATCCAGCCTGTCCCAGCAAAGGGGGGTCTGCCACTTCTTGGCTTAAAAGAGAGATGGGGAAAGTTACTCCTGTTTGCTTGGATTTCTTCATGTGAAGGAGGGGGGGGGGGGGGTGGGAAGCTAGGATAAATGTTTGGCAAGCTTAAGAATGTCTCATCTTCTGTGGCAGGAGTCTGTGAGGCCTTTCTGACCAAAGGCTTCATTTGGTAATTAGATTATGGAAAGCGGTCATCTGCAGTTTTATAAGGAGCTCTTATATTGAAAATTAAGCTTTTATGTTGATTATATTTAAAATTAAGCTTTTATGTTGATTTAAGATTTAAAGAAGTCTGATAGTTGCACCTGGTTACTGTGAAGAGCCATTTCAATTTTACTCTATTTTCTATTGTCTCATGTCCAGTACACAAGTGAAGATGATATATTGGCTGTGAAGTACTGCATTAAAAGTGATGGATGTGGTTTCTTTTAAAGTCTGTTAGTTGGGGAAGAAACAGGACTAACTCTGAGCTGGATTCTTCTATGCTACGTGCCCTTTGGAGGGCTCCCCTTCAAGCAGACTGGTGGGTGTTCTTTGTCCTTCAAAGAATCACAGCATGACCCGGGTTGGAAGGGACCTCAAGGATCATGTAGTTCCAACCCCCCTGCCTGGCAGGGCCACCAAACATACACATTTACTAGATCAGGTTGCCCAGGGCCCCGTCCAACCTGGTCTTGAACACCTCCAAGGACGGGGCATCCACAACCTCCCTGGGCAGCCTGTTCCAGGGCCTAACCACTCTCCTAGTGAAGAACTTCCCCCTAACATCCAACCTAAATCTTCCTTCAACTTGGATCCATTTCCCCTAGTCTTGCTATTGTCAGCCCTTTACTTGCCCTCCTCAGTCAGGGAGTAGGAGGAATGCTGGCTCCTCCTCCTAGGAGAAGTCAGATTGCTTGTTCCTTCTGGTGCGAGTACAGGACAAAACTTAGAATGAGCTGGTGATCCTGGCTTGGCTGCCTGTCAGCCTGAGCAGACAGTTGTGTGGTGCTGAGTTAGCTTGGGCTTTACCTGGAAGCTTCACTTGACCTTTGGTGGAGCCCATGCGGATGTATTGGAACCTTCTGCCTTCTCTAGTCAAGGTGTGATGAATGGCCTACGCTTGTGTTTTGGTGTTAAACAGAAAATTCCAACCCTTCTTTCATTCTGTGTTAAAACAGCAGATAACGGTTATACTCTGGATTGCATTGTGTCCTTCAGTTTCAGTGCAATTTGTGTTGAATGCAAACAGCTGAATTGCTTTGAGTCCAGTCTCCTGAGGGCTGCTTGATGTATCTCTACCTTTAAGCTTGGTAATTAGTGTATGGAAATTAAAACAGGAGTGCTCACAACTCACATCTTTGGTGGCAGCTCAGTATGTAGGTTAAAGGAGTGCAAAGAGGAGGAGCTGTCAGGACCTTGAGGAGTAGAAGAGCACGTTAGAAGAAAACTCAGCAACTGCTTTTCTGTGGAGGTCACTTGGAATAGAAGAAGAGGAGAACGTGGATGGGCAGCTTTGCATCTACAGGGCTTTCAGGTGACTCAGCACCATGAGCAACAATAATTGGAGGCTTGTGGCTTTTTGTATCAGCTTGCATGTCTGACTGCAGTGAGTCATTGCTCCTCATTGAGTAAGAGAGTCAGTGGGTACCCGATGCACCCACTCTGCTGAGACTCTCCAGGTTCAGATACTTGAGTCTATTTCTTTCTGGGAAGAAATAGAAGGGACTCGTGTCCACATTATCATTGATTTCAGTTCTGAGTTCTTGTATTCTAAGTACTTCTAGTGTTAAGTACACACATTCACACCACTGTGATGCTGCCCCAGAGTTTTGTGTTAATAGTCCCAGCATTTTGGATTAATACACTGCTTTTGCTTGCTGTTGTTGGAGCTGGCTCTGTGTGCTTTGAAGATGTGAACGAGTAGAACAGCAGCATCAGCTTCTATCAGTGTCTCTTTGTCTGCCGCTTTGTTTTTGGCTGAAGCCAGCTCTACCAGAACAAGTACAACAGTATCATCAGTCTAAGCCTCAACTTTGAACAGACAAACAAATTATATTCCAATGTAAATAGTGAACATCTAACTTGTAATGTTAACTGAAGACAGGCAGCTGCTAACCTCGCTCATCTGGAATATTTCATACAAAGGAGCTCTTGGATTTTTTGCCTTGTGTCCAGAACCAGCCCAGCTTCTGAGGCTGTTGTATTTTCACATGCGTTGTGGTATTTCATGCTTGCTCAAAGGTGTCAGAAGGAATAAGGAAGAAGAGCTAGTAAAAAGATTTCTGGGGACGAACAGTGTTTACTTACTTCATCAATGGAAACGCCTTCTCTCCCTGTACTGCACCCACTGCCACATTGTAAACTGGTTAAAACTATGCTGCAGGGTACGCTTATGTGCAGGGGGGGAGCGATTAGTTCAATCCAATCCAGCTGTTGGAACTGGGCCAGTTCTTTCTTCAGTTAGGCAGGTGGAAGCAGATTGGAATTGACTTGCAAATGGTGCCCTGTATGTCTAATCAAGCTATGTACCATTCCAGCTATGTATTCAGGGGAGCTCTTTCCTGTCAGCATTTATCTCCTGGTTTTCCGAGACCGGTTCCCAAAACGGTGAAAGGCAAGAGCAGAAAGAAAGCATTTCAGTGACCAGTTATCTTTTAATGAAGTTTGTAGACTCTGAGAAATGAGAATCAGTCAATTAATTTCTTCCCTTGTTTCCTTTTAATAGTCAAAGTCCAAAAGCAGCTAAATGCGCGTCTTATCCGGGTTCCTGAAAACACACTCTGTGTTCAGAGAATCACCAGAACTCTCAGAATCCTTAGAGTTGGAAGGGACCTGTAAAGGCCGTCTAGTCCAGCTCCCCTGCAATGAACGGTCACCACAACCACATCAGGTTATCAGCGCCTGATCCAGCCTCATGTTGAAAGTCTCCAGGGATGGGGCATCTACCACTTCATTAGATAACCTGTTCCAGTGCCTCACCACCCTCACTGTAAAAGGTTTTTTTCCTTATATCCGACCTAAATCTGCCTACTTTGAGCTTGCAACCATTTCCCCTTGTTCTGTCACCACAGACCCTTATAAAGAGTCTTTCTCATTCTTTCCTGTAACCCCCATTTAGATACTGAAAAGCTGCTCTCAGATCACGTTGGAGCCTTTTCTTCTCCAAGTCTTTCCTCTTCCAGCACTGATGGAAACGGTATAAATGCGTTGATTAAAAGATGGCACTCCTTAGGTATTCTGCATAACGAGGTGGCAGGTCTGGATGAACCCCACACTGAGCTCCAGATCTCCTTGTTAACGTGCTTGGTAGATTGAGCCATTAAATGGTGGCTGTGCTTTCATCTTCCCTCTAACCCAACAGGTATAGCTGAAAATGGTTAAAATATTTAAAATTCATAGCACTTTGGGAGGTTTAGGTTAGATATTAGGAGGAAGCTTTTTACACACAGGGAGCTGATATATTTGGAACAGGTTGCCCAAGGAGGCTGTGGATGCCCCATCCCTGGAGGCATTCAAGGCCAGGCTGGATGTGGCTCTGGGCAGCCTGGGCTGGTGGTTGGTGACCCTGCACATAGCAGGGGGTTGGAACTGGATGATCACTGTGGTTTTGGTCTGATATACCTTAGGCTAAAGCAGCTGACTGATTGCTGGATTCCTTTTATTTCTTTGTTTTGTTTCTGTTTGTTTATGGGAGTTACCTTTTCAAGTAGTGTAATGTATTGTTCAGTTAAAGGCTCAAGCAGCCAAAGAAGCTTGTTTACCAGACTTAATGCCCTCCTTACAAACTTAATCTAAGTGCTATCCAGGACTTCAGAGTACTCGTTTGTTTTTCTTGGCCACAAAGGTGTGGATGGCTTTCTGAAAGGCAAGGAGTGGCAGTGAGCTCTGACATACCCTTGCTCTTGCTCACATTGAGAGCCCCACATAGAAGGTTTCACAGATGTTACTGGTGAGGTACATGCCATACAATCATAGAGTGGCTTGGGTTGGAAGGGACCTTTAAGATCTGGTCATCTAGATCCAACCCCCTGCTGTAGGCAGGGACACCTTTGTCTAGACCAGGTTGCTCACAGCCCCATCCAGCCTGGCCTTGAATGCTTCCAGGGAGGGGGCATCCACAGCCTCACTGGGCAACCTGTTGCAGTGTCTCACCATCCTCACAGTAAACCATTTCTTCCTATCATCTAGTCTAATTCTACCTCGTCTAATCTAAAACCATTTCCCCTTGTCCTGTCATGAGATGCCCTTATAAGAAGCCCCTTCCCAGCTTTCCTGTAGGTCCCCTTCGGGTACTGGAAGGCCTCTGTGAGCTCCCCCTGCAGCCTTCTCTTCTACAGGCTGAACGGCTCCAGCTCTCTCATCCTGTCCTTGTAGGGGAGGTGCTCCAGCCCTCTGATCATCTTTGTGTCCCTCCTCTGGTCCTGCTCCAACAGCTCCATGTCCTTCTTGTGCTGAGGGCTCCAGGACTGGACACAGTGCTACAGGTGGGGTCTCCTTAGAGCAGAGTAGAAAGGCAGAATCACCTCCTTGACCTGCTGGTCATGCTTCTCTTATATGCTTAAGCCAGAAGATCCCAAACAATCTCCATTTGTTATGTTTGAGTTTTCAGCTCTTCCTGACCTTTGTCGCAAGGATGGGAGAGCCTAAAAAGCAGCAATGCAATATTTGAGTTATATTAGTAAGAGTTGCAGTCCATAACACAGCAGCCCAAATGCGCACTGTGACTTTCTTTGCTGACATAACAAACATCAGTCTGTTTTGGTACTTGGAAAGTGGAGATTGCATCTCTTTTAAGTGGAAGATGTCAGTGCAGTTCTTGACATGCAACGCTTTGCATCTGGCTTTGGGGGAGAGTATTCAGGAAGGATAGAAGTGAGGATACTGATCTATCTAGCAACATCTGGTAGATTGATTTATTTATTTTTCCTGATTTGTTTCATAAGATTATGAAATACCGAGGAACCTGACATAAAGTTTTGCTAAACGTCTGGTTGTGACTTGTAAGCAGGCTTAGTGTTCTTGGGGCATGGCTGTGGGTATGTCAGGCTGACAGCCTCACCAGTAACAAATTGTTCCTCACAGACTGTAAACTGGAAGATCTCATTGCAAAACTTAATGAACTTAATTGTGACTTGAGTGATTGCAGAATCATATAAGGGCTTGGGTTGGAAGGGACCTCAAGGATCATGAAGCTTCAACCCCCTGGCTCAGGCAGGGACACCAACCTCCACGTGTAATAGTAGACCAGGCTGCCCAGGACCCCATCCAACCTGGCCTTGAACACCTCCAGGAACAGGGTATCTACAGCCTCTCTGGGCAGCCTGTTCCAGCACCTCACCACTCTCTTGGTAAACAACTTCCCCCTGATATCCAACCTAAATCTTCCCTCCTTCAGCTGAAAATCATTTCCCCTTGTCCTGCCATTATTTACTGAAGAGGGGAGTAAACTATTGACTCCCCTCCTGTTTGTAGGCTCCCTTTAGGTACCGTAAGGCTGCAGTGAGGTCTCCCCGCAGCCTTCTCTCCTCCAGGCTGAACAAGCCCAGCTCCCTCAGCCTGTCTCCATAGGGGAGGTGCTCCAGCAGCTTTGTGGTGATCAGTTTTGTGGCCCTCCTCCAGACCCTCTCCAACAGCTCCCTGTCTTCCTTGTATTGGGACCCCAGAACTGGACACAGTACTCCAGATGGGGCCCCACAAGGGCAGAACAGAGAGGGACAATCACCTCTGTGTTCCTGCTGGCCACCCCCTCTTCTGTTGGAGCCCCGGATGCCATTTGCTTTCCAAGCTGCAAGCTCATGCTACTGGCTCATCTTCAGCTTTTCATCCACCAGGACCCCCAGACCCTTGTATATAGGGCTGCTCTCAAGGATTGTGCCTCCCAGTCTGTACACTGATGTGTAAGGTTGTAGTGCAGCTTGTTAACTGTTGTGTGTTCTTGTTTCTTAACAGTATGTGCTAACCAACAGTCACTACCCTTTATTTGTTTTACCATTTTTCACCTTGAATATGATCCTGCGTTCTGTAGTAATAAACTTGTGTCAATTTGTGGTTTTTAAGGATTGTGCCTGTGCTGAGTCTTCCCTGAGATTTGAAGATTTGGAGTCTGATTCTACTCAGTGGAACAGTTCAGCTTTGTCTTGTAGTTTCGAGAGATGCCATTTCAGCTTGGCATGAAGTTATACGTTTGAGTATGTTAAGCTGAGAAATGGCTGCAGTCATTTGCTATGGATGTCAAACGTGGTACTGCCACCATCGCTGTCTTGCCAGGCTGCAGCTAATACTGTGCACGGAGGTTTTAGCAGATGGTTGTCCTCCCAGCCTGAAAGCTGGCAAGGAATCCATGGGCTTAGGTTGGGAGATGGTTTTCTGTTTTAGCTGGGGAAAATGTTTAAGCTTTCTATTGGTGTAAATCTCTTGTATATAATACATACTGACTCCATACATGCTGGGGCTTGCAGGCCGTATGAAAGCTTGTTCTTACAGTTGTAATGCTTCCTTAAAGAGAAGCCTTTTTTATAGCGGTTGGATTATGCTGTGTTTGCTTCTGGAGCTGTAAGAAGATGCCGATAACCTGCTGTATTTCTAAAATAATTCATCTGAAGCGTGAGTTTTCAATGCCTACTTTTAAAGACATTCTAATTCATTCACTGGATCATTTGAACCTGTTGCATAAAATAAAAACAGCTTGTGCTTATCAATCTGCGCACTTTAAAGCTTAAAAGAGCTCAGCAGATAGATCCAGTATAGCAGATAGATCCAGTAGCATGGTGCTATACGGCACCTGGCTTCCTTGTCATCAGATGAGTGAGGCATGTTTTTGGTCTTAGAAGCCGGGTCTGTCAAGGCAAAGATAATCTAACTGCATTGAGATCTGTCATGGAGCAATTCTTTCACTGCTGGGATCATTGTCTGCTATGGGAGAGAACACATAATCAAGAAGAGGGGAACAGTCTAAGTAATAGCCCATAGCCCTAATGCTGCACTGCTGAGGTTTGAATGGTAGGTGACAAATGTGGTTATCCCATAAGGAGTTTCAGATGTGGTCTCATTTTTTTTTGTGTGTGCTTTCAGTAGAGAATGAATTCTTGATTGTTGTCACAGATAATTGAGAAAATGGAGGTGGAAATTAGAACTTAGCTGCCAGTTTGATCCCAGATTACGCCTTGCATCCGTTAGATCTCTGAAATTCCATAATATGTCACTTACAGCACTGGATTTGGTGTGACAAAGGGCGCTCAGGTTGATTGATGGGTTGTGCTGGGGTATGGCTTATATACAGAAGATTTGGTCTTGTGTTGGACCTGAGTTGGTTAATTAAACACTGAACAGGAAGACGAGTCTTCCTTATGTTTAAGTCAGCCTAAGATAATTAAATGGATACTGCAGTGCAAACGGATTGAGAGCAGTAAAGTTAGGGTAATGTTCACATTGAATCTGCATCCCATATAGACTCATGTCAAGGGAGCTCATTTCGTTTACCTGTGTTTGAGCTTTAAGATGCTCAGTGTTATCCTAGATGGTGGGCAGTAATGTTGGTTTCTATGTACTGCTTGCTTTCACAGACATTTGTTAACATAGGGAAGTTATTTGCCTTAACTCAGAAGGAGCGTAAAGTGGCAGGGAAGGTCAGTAGCAAGGATGGAACATAGAAGTATTTTAATGGGTGAGTTTTAGTGTGGCTGATCTTCCTAGGCTGCCAGCAGTCGTCCAGTCCTGGTTTTCTTCTGATTGCATTCTGATGGTACACCTTCCCCACTGTAAAATGAACCTTACCATGAGCCTGATTTGTCTTGTTTGCATTGAACTCAGTTGTCTTCTGGCCTGTTCTGACCAGATGACAGGCTTGTTTGGGTATAAGTGTGGTCATAGAGGTATCTTGAGACTGTCTGAACCTGTATTTGCTGCTTTTTGTGCACGCACATAAACACCAAAAGAGTCATTCCAGCGAAACTCTGTGGAGCAGTAAATATTTTCTGTCCTGGGGATACTTATTGTGGTTTATAGCAAAGCTTTCTGTAAGGTGTGCTAAAAAAACAAGAACAGAACGACTCCTGCATCTTACTAAGAGAGACTGAGTTCTAAATTAATGCAGTTTTCCCTATCTTTGAATGAATAACTGTACTTTTGACCTAGTAACAGTGGATTTCAAAACATACACAGCACTTCCTTTATCTATAAACTCTTCTTTCTTTTTTCTTCCAGACTATGAGAAGACACAGAAACGAAGTTACAATTGAATTGCGGAAGGTGAGTGCTTCTGTTTATCAGCTGTTAATTTTCTTACAGTGCTTTGGTGTCTTTGCTGAATATTTTCCCATAAACTTTGCCATTTGGGACTTGTATAGAGAAGTTGTGTATTTGCAGGTTATGAACTGTGGATTCTAATGTTAGTGCTACTCTGCCAGTCCATAGGCTCTGTACAGCAGAACTCACCACTGATGTACTCAGATTTATGTTTGGAAGTGAATGATTCAGTTTCTGCACCAGTTTTGATATTATTGCGAAGCTCTCTGTTGTTTGAATGTTTGGAATCTCAGAATGGGGGAAAAAGAATTTTAGCACTTAGAAGATATGGAAGTTACTGTATTGGGCTTATGTGGCAAGGTTTTGGTAGCCAGGGCTGCAGGGGTGGCCTCTGTGAGCAGCACTCAGCAGCTGCCCTGTGTCAGATCACAGCCAGCTCCAGCTGCTCCAACAGGGACCTGCTGCTGGCTGGAGCTGAGCTGTGAGCGGCGTCGGTTGTGCTCTGAGAGAGCAGACTTAAGAAAAGGAAAAACCTCTATGCAACAGCACTTGGGAGGGGCAAAATAGGAGAGGAACAGCCCTGCAGCCCCCAGCATCAATGCAGGAGGGCGGGAGGTTCCCCTGCAGCCCACAAGAGAGGCCCATGGAGGGAGCAGGCTGTTCCCCTTTAGCCCTTGGAGCAGATATCCTTGTGCATCCTATGGAGGAGCCCATGGTGCAGTAGGGATAGAGGGTGACCATAAAGGAGCAGCAGAGATAAAATGTTACGGAGTGACCACAGCCCGTTCCCCTGTGCTACTCAGAGTAGAAGGAAGAAGTAGTAGTTTTTAGTTTGCTGTTAATTTTTAAATCCTCTTTTAAGTCTGTTAGCACTAAATTACATTGATCTCCCTATGCTGAGTTTGTTTTCCCTGTGATGGCAACTGATGAGTGATCTCCCTGTCCTTATCTCAACCTTTGAGCCCCTTTTCGTTGTATTTTTTCCCGCGCTTTGAGGAGGAGGAGCAAAAGCAGTGTGGTGGAGTTGAGCTGCCCAGCAGTGGTGTGAAACCACAATAGTAAGCATGTTTTGTTTTCTGGAAAGTACAGTTTCTGTACCATAGAGGAAGTTGATTTTTAGGGTCAGATTTTGATTAGATAGGTTAAATGCCACCGTAGCTGGGAAGATAATGACCGTGAGAAGTGAATCTAGTTCAGTTCTCTGCCTAAATGCAGGACTTGTTGAGTACACTGTTAGGTGAAACTCAGCCCGTGATGCATAATATCCTTCGGTCACTTCCTATAGTACCACAAAACAAGGATAGTTGTCGGTGCTCTACGTGCATAGTTCAGTAGATGCAGACTAAGAGAAGTCAAAAGCCTTGTTAACATCAAAGTGAGATGGAAGCTGTATTGACTTCATTCGATAAATCTTTTCTGTATGTATTACATGATTTTTGTAGGATATACCAAGAATCTTATGCTAATATTTTCTGGGATCCTTCTCCTCTTTTTAAGAAAAGATACTTTTTTTCCTTCCTTTTTGAGTTCTCATAGAATCACTCCTGTCTTTCATTATGATATTTTAAAAAAAACAAGGCATGTGGGATTTATCCTTAGAATACAAGGAATCATTAGAGAAACCTAATTGGACCCAGATGAGTGGGAAAAAATTTAAGTACTTACATGAGTGTGATGCATCATCTAGAAACTGTTTAATGCTTTTGTATTTTCCTAATCAAAGAAACCAGCTGAACGTGTCTGAAGGTTTTGTGTAGCTTAACTTGACTATGGCCTCATCAATCCTGACAGAGAAAGTGAGGTGTGGAGAAACCTGTCTCTGTATGTACAGACAGCTAAAGAGTGGAAAATTAAATAAGCTAAAATGAGATTCAGGTAATGGATTTGATATTTGAATTATCATAAAATTCAGCTGCTATTATGGCAGAGGCCCTCTGTTTTTTAGAACCAGCGTGTTGACTTGGTGTAAAACTTGCTGTGTAACTCAGCTGTGCTGCGGAGAGCCATTCATAGCACTTGGGCAGGCCTATGCCCCTCAGCAAAGCAGTGCAGTAAAAGATGGCTTATCTAATGCAGCGTATCCTCATACAGCTGCTTCAGTTGTGAGGCTGCTTACAAGTATTCTGTCACATGCACAGGTCAGTTACACACTTAAAGACATGTAAGCACTGGATGTAGGTCGTGCTGTAAATCATGAGCGAGCAGCAGCTGCAGAACACTTGAACACAGGAAGTTGTGTTCTTTTGGAGTGTTTGCGGAGTGTCATGCACTGCAGACGCCCAAAGTCATCTGCATTAAGAGAGATTCTACATGCATCCAAACTGTTGATTTGCAGCAACTGAACTGCTGCTGCTGGTGGCCACCTGGTTTTCTGCAGGAACTCTGTGGCAGGTGTGAGGCCTCTGCTTCTGGTGTAGACTTGGGACTGAAATGTAAAGGGATACATAATTTAACTAAGTGGATCAGATGTAATACTATTGCTTCAGTTTTCAGCTTTACAGCTAACGCTGCTACTCCAGCTTGTTTCAAATTCAGGAAATGCCTGTGTTGGCACGACTTCACTGATCCGTGTGTGTCCCTTTATGGATATCTTTTCGTGTGCATTAACGTGAGGTACTTATACTCTTGAAATTCCAGACATCAAGTTGCCACACATTGTGTTTCAAAAATATATAAGCCCTATTTGCTGTCTCCATAGTATGTTGCAGCTCTTATTCAGAAGGCAGCTTCAGCTCTTTTACGTTTTTTTCCCAACCTCTTATTTGTCTATTAGCTGAGAAAGTGAAGTCATCTGTGACATAGCAGTTGTCCAGCAGAATGCTGGCCCAGTCCTGGGTTGGCACTGTCAGATGACAGTCAGATGACACTCCTCCAAGTCAGATGTCCTTCTCTGATTCCATATTGGCCTTGCTAAACACTTTAGTTTAGTGTTTAACACTTTGGGGGCGGACCTGCTACTCTTCTTTGTAGGGGTTGGAAGGGACCTCTAGAGATCATAAAATCCAGGCAGCTCCAGGAGATCCCCAAGGAGACCCCACAGCCCCTGGGCAGCCTGTGCCAGTGCTCCATCACTGCACAGCACAGAAGGGCTCCTGGTGTTCAGAGGGAACCTCCTGTGATCCAGTTTGTGCCCATGGCCTCTGGTCCTGGCACTGGGCACCACTGGCAGAGCCTGGCTCCAGTGTCTGGCACCTTCCTTTCAGGGATTTGCTTATGTGATCCCCCTGCTCTCCACACTGAAGAATCCCAACTCCCTTAGCCTTTCTTTGTGGGACTAGTCCCTTCACTATCTCTCTCCTCCTTTGCTACATTCTCTTCAGTATGTCCACATCCTTCTGCTGGGAAGCCTAGAACTGGACATAGCTCTCCAGATGCAGCACCAGGTTTGGGTTGAGGGGAAGTATCACCTTCCTAGACCTGCTTGGCAACACTTCTCAGTGTAGCCCAGGATCCATTAGCCTTCTTTGTGATGAGGGCACATTGCTGGTTCATGTCCAACTCAGTGCCTGCCAGGACTGCTGTGTCATTTACTGCAGAGCTGCTTTCCAGCTGAGTGGCCACCAGCATGTCCTGGTGCCTGCGGCTGTTCCTCCAGGAGCACAGGGCTTTGTACTTTCATGAGGTTCCTATCGTCACAGCTTTAGACTGTTGAGGTCCCTCTACTTTCTCAGCCACGCCTCACAATTTTGCATCTTCTGCAGACTTTGAGGATATACCATGTCCCAACATGCAGATCATTAATGAAGATGATGAAAAGGACTGAACCCAGTGTTGTCTCTTCAGGTTCACTGTTAGTCTCTATTAAGATGCTGTGCCACTGGTCAGTTGTTAGGACAGTATTCAACCAAGGTCACTGCTCATCCAGTCCATTCATCAACAGCTTATCTTTGAGAATCTCTTAAAGGTCTGTGTCAAAAATATAAGGGTTTTTTTTTTTTTTTTTTCACCGTATGACAAAATGCAAGTGCTTTAAGGTTATGTCGAGGTGCAAATTATGCTCTTTTTTTAACCTTATGCAGGGGAGCAATCAATGGATGTACTATATACACTGCTGTTTCAAATAGCCTTCAGCTGCTTTTTAACACTAGAACGTTCCATGAGTGTTTTGAATTTATAAGATGTGCTAATAAGAACAGGGTCTTGTTTTTGTCTTTGTCTTTTTCTACTTAGATGATCTCCAGAGGTGCCCTCCAACCCCAAGTATTCTCAGAAAGAAAGTATTAGTGCTTTACAGTAAGTGCTGGCCTGTCTGCCTCAGGCCCCTGCAGAAGCTCCACTTGATCCTCTTCTATATGTTCTTGCCAGTTTTTCAGTCCAACCATCTGCAAACAATGAGTAGCTCCAGGAATTTTCTTGTCCAACCTCACTTTTTCTGGCTCAGGTCATACTTTCTGAACCTGTTACAGCATATGACTGACAGCCTGAAGATGTTGCCTGCGTTCACAGAAATTCTAGCTATGGTCAGTTATGTCCTGGGAAATTCAATTCTCTCCTACAGGTAAACGAGGGCAGTAAATCTCATGGTTGTTCCATGCTTATTTTTGGTTAACACCAACATTAGGAATTACTCTCTCGGGCATGCTAATACTGCCAAAGGAATTGGCTGTTGTGTGTGCAGGTGTAAGGGGCTCTTAGCTGTTAACCTACTTACTGCAACAGGGGAGAACCAGGTTCTTGGTTAGTTCAGTTATAGTGCATCTTCTGGCCATTCTTAACATACATCTAGAAATGGAAGACTTCTCAGTGTTGAAGGAGAAACATTTATATCTGTGTTCCCGATCTTCATGTGTCCATTCCCAAATGCCCTCCTGCTCTATTTGCTAAGTTCCTGAAAGATTTATAGGGAACTGGAGGAGTTGGTATTTGGGGAGGGTGATTTTCCAGTTGAAGGCTATTCCTTCCATTCTGTGCAGATGCTGTTCAGTCACCCGCAAAGGGATTCATGCTTTGTTCCATCTGTGTTTTCTGTACTCTCAGCTGTATTCCAGCTCTTACTATCCTTGTATTTCAGGGTGTTTGAGAGGTTATCAAGATGCATCTTCCTTCTTGTTTTCTGGAGTAACTGGATACCACAGCCTGTCTGTTACACTGTCATAGAGGCACAGCCCTGAAGAACACCGATCTCTCAAAATAATGTTTATTTTTAAGAGAGCCACACATCTATAGTGAGATACACATCCGTATTCAGTACCACTGTTACACTGTGACTTTGCTTCTTGCATCCAAAAACTCCTAGATGTTTCAAGCTAGCAAGTGAATCATACAGTTTCATCTATTTCTACCTTCTGTCATTCTGGTTTTAAACAGAGACAGGGGAGGTTTAGCTTAGATATTAGGAGGAAGATTTTCACACATAGGGTGGTAATGCACTGGAACAGGCTGCCCAAGGAGGCTGTGGATGCCCCATCCCTGGAGGCATTCAAAGCCAGGCTTGATGTGGCTCTGGGCAGCCTGGGCTGGTGGTTGGCGACCTGCATATAGTAGGGGGGTTGAAACTACATGATCATTGCAGTCCTTTTCAACCCAGGCATTATGTGATATTTCCTAGCTGGATTTTTTTTTTTTTTAATTTCCATAAAAAGATAGTTCGCATTTGCTGTAATTCTTGACTATTGTAGTTATTCCATCATTGCAGTCAAGAGATTTACAAGAGTCATACATCTAAAAGGATTTCTGAAAAATGTAAGAGTAAAGATCACCTGTCTTTATTGTAGGATGTTGCAACACATAGCTGAGCACCACTGATAACAAATCACTGCTTGAAAACAAGTAAATATTAGGTCTGAATGGCAATGGAGAGCAATTCTTAAAACAAACATACCTTACAAAAACCCTTTAAGGCTCTCCCTGAATTTTATGATCCAGGCAGATGCTTTAAGGGGAACTCAGTCTGAAAACTACCTTTTACCACTGTAGTTTTCTGCTAGTGACAAAGAAACTCAGTCCTTCCCAGTTGATGATGTAGTGAATTGTTTAACTTGCTCCAACAGGCAGTTAGTGGCACTTCTTCACTAAGATCCCAGTTAATTCAGCCTGTACCTTTTCTGTAGACAGGAAATGAATGCTGAGTCAGTGTATGCACCCTAATAACTGTTTTTCTCCATGTACATTCATGCATGTGTGGACTCTGGCCAGTGTGAACTGAAGTGGTATCTCTGAGTGGAAGAAGGACAGTAGTACTGGAGGCATCAGGACTTCCCTCCCTCCCATCTCCCAGTTTTGGTGTGTTTTACAGTCACAGCACAAGTGCTCATGTAAGAACCATCTGTCTTGAGGCAGGAAGGATCTGCTTCCTCACTGGGGAATAATGCTGACCTGCATGTGGAGGGGGCCTCTGGAAATCAGATCTCTTCCCTTCAGTTGCCAAAGCATTGGCTGTGAGTTGGGTGAACAGTGGCAAAATGTGCTTGAGCAAGGCCGGATTGACTCAGGTGGAACAGTGTTTGCTCTTTGCTTAAAATGGCAGCTCCAAGTACTTGGTGTGGGAGAATAACAGGAATACGACACAGGTCTTCATGTCGAATCCATCTGTTGCCACCCAGTACAGCTTGTCTGTGTGGTGGTGTCTTCTCAGCACTGAGCTGCCTGCTCATTTTTGTCTCCCTTCACTCCAAAAGAAACATTGTGGGGGGCACTTGATTGAACATAATTCAGTTTAAAGGGTTTTGAGTACATTAGAAGCAAGGCATAGTATGATATGATCTCCATAGTCACTACTGTTTGTGCAGCAGATGATTGTTTGGAAACCACGAAGTCTGCTGTTCAGTGCTGGGATAATACATTTGGTTTAGGTGTTAGAGCTGTTTAATACACTTTTCCGGTGTTTTGCTTCATTGGAGATTGAAATCTTAATATGCTTATTAAAAGGTTATTAAAAAGTATTCAGATATATATGCTGCATCATCATCTTCCGCTGCCTTTTCTATCTGTATTCATATCTCTAGACATACCAAGCAAAAAATATAGTCTTAACATTTGGAAAATGTCACTTTATTCACTTTATTTATATTATTACTTTCATTCAGATGTCATGGACTACTATAGTTCTGTCTGAAATACTGTGAATTCTGTTTGCGGTTACAAATGGTTTTATAAAAGCAATCCTATTTGCAGTCTTATTTTGGAAGGGGTTACCTGGGGAAGTGCAGGCCGGTGAGTCTCACCTCTGTGCCTGGGAAGATCATGGAACAGATCCTCCTGGACAACATGCTCGATCACATAAAGAATGAGCACGTGATCCGAGACAGCCAGCACGGCTTCACCAGGGGAAGGTCATGCTTAACTAACCTTGTGGCCGCCTATGATGGAGTGACGGCGTTGGTGGACGAAGGGAATGCGACCGATGTCACTTACCTGGACCTGAGCAAGGCCTTTGACATGGTCCCCCACCACATCCTCATCTCCAAATTGGGGGGAAGTGGATTTGATGGGTGGACAACTAGATGGATAAGCAATTGGTTGAAAGGCCGCAGACAGAGGGTGGTGGTCAATGGCTCTATGTCCAGGTGGAGGCCGGTAACGAGCGGCGTCCCTCAAGGGTCTGTCTTGGGACCGGTGCTCTTTAACATCTTTATTAATGACATCGATGAGGGAATTGAGTGCACCCTCAGCAAGTTTGCTGACGACACCAAGCTGAGTGGTGCAGTTGATATGGTGGAGGGAATGGATGCCATTCATAGGGACCTCGACAGGCTGGAAAGCTGGGCTCGGGTGAACCTAATGAGGTTCAACACGGCAAAGTGCAAGGTTTTGCACTTGGGCCAGAAGAACCCCAGGCACCTGTACAGGCTGGGAGGAGTTGTCCTTGAGAGATGCTCGGCTGAGAAGGACCTGGGGGTCCTGAGGGACGAGAGACTCAACATGAGCCAGCAGTGCGCTCTGGCAGCCCGGAAAGCAAATGGGATCCTGGGCTCCATCAGGAGAGGGGTGGCCAGCAGGAACACAGAGGTGATTGTCCCTCTCTACTCGGCTCTTGTGAGGCCCCATCTGGAGTACTGTGTCCAGGTGTGGAGCCCTCAGTACAAAAAAGACATGGAGATTTTGGAACGGGTCCAGAGGAGGGCCACGAAGATGATCAGGGGGCTGGAGCACCTCCCCTATGAGGACAGGCTGAGGGAGTTGGGTTTGTTCAGCCTGGAGAAGAGAAGGTTGCGGGGTGACCTCATTGCAGCCTTTCAATACCTGAAGGGAACTTACACCCAGGAGGGGAGTAAACTCTTCAAAAGGGCTCACAATAGCAGGACATGGGGAAATGGAACCAAGTTGAAAGAGGGAAGATTTAGGTTGGATGTTAGGGGGAAGTTCTTCACTAGGAGAGCGGTTAGGCCCTGGAACAGGCTGCCCAGGGAGGTTGTGGATGCCCTGTCCTTGGAGGTGTTCCAACCAGGGGGGTTGGAACTACATGATCCTTGAGGTTCCTTCCAACCTGGGTCATTCTGTGATTCTGTGTGATTATATCATCGCCCTGTAGTAATTAGCATTAAATGTATGTATATTTGCTATTCCTTTCCAGAACAAAAGAGATGAACATCTTTTGAAAAAACGAAACGTTCCCCAAGAAGAAAGTTTAGAAGATTCTGATGTTGATGCTGACTTCAAAGCAGTAAGTTCCTTGAATCTGGAAATTACTTCTTATAGCTTTTATATCTCAAAACAAAGTATTCTGTTTTTACTTTACCAGTGGAAGCCTTATAGTTATTTGAAAGCAAAATCATGAGCTGATGCGCTGTTTAAATTAGTTTGATTGCATAACATGTCAAAAAAGAAGAAAACAAAAGTCATCCTGCCCCTGTACTCAGCATTGGTGAGGCCTCACCTCAAGTACTGTGTTCAGTTTTGGGCATCTCAGCACAGGAAAGACATGGAGGTACTGGAGCAGGTCCAGAGAAGGGCAATGAGGCTTGTGAAGGGCTTGGAAAATCAACCCTACAAGAAGAGGCTAAGGAAGCTGGGGCTGTTTAGTCTGGGGAAAAGGAGGCTGAGGGGAGACCTTATTGCCTTCTTCCAGTATCTGAAAGGTGCTTACAGTGAGAGTGGGGCAGGTCTTTTCTCACTAGTGACAAGTGACAGGACGAGGGGAAATTGCTTCAAGTTGTGCCAGGGCAAGTTTAGGTTGGATATTAGGAAGCACTTCTTTACAGAAAGGGTAGTTAGGTACTGGAATAGGCTCCCCAGGGAGGTGGTTGAATCGCCATCCCTGGATGTGTTTAAGAGCCATTTGGATGTTGTGCTCAGGGATATGATTTAGCAGAGGGTTGTTAGAGTTAGGGTACTATGGTTCGGCTGCGGTTGGACTTGATGATCTTCAAGGTCTTTTCCAACCTGGGTAATTCTATGATTCTAAAAGCAACAAAATGACTAAAACCTGCTGTTTTTTTCTTTTCAAGCAAAACGTAACACTAGAAGCTATACTGCAGGTACGTTCCATTCATTTCTTCGCTTATTTATTTATGATCAGTAGTGCTTGTTCTGTGCATTTTTTAGTTTTTATTGTTGTTATTTCAGAACGCCACAAGTGACAACCCAGTGATCCAGCTGAGCGCTGTTCAAGCTGCAAGGTAAAAAAAATTGAATGAACAGAAGCACAGGAATGAACTCTCTATGCATTTTTCATGATGAAAGTTACTTATTTTACTTCTGCATTTAATTTTACAGAAAACTCCTATCCAGTGACAGAAATCCACCTATTGATGACTTAATAAAATCTGGAATTTTGCCAATTCTGGTAAAATGCCTAGAAAGGGATGATAAGTAAGTATACCGTTACACATGTTCCATTTCACTGAAAAACTCTATCCAGATGACTGTTCAAATGGGACTGAGGATCCATAGCGTGTTACAATCTAACACAATGGATCAGATTCCATGACAGCAGAATATAAACTCTCTGGGAGTATTATTTATTCTTCTGCTGAAATGTCATTTTCTTTTTTAGTGCTTTCTTTCTTATATCTAGTTAATGGAGTGTACCTTACTACATTTCTCATTAGTTCTGAATATTTCAGACTTTCCTGTTAAGAAACCTGCCTCAGATTTGGTGTGGGCATTTGAGAAGGCAGACTGTATGCGTGGTTGTAAGCAAGACTGTTCTCAATGTGAGCATACAGTTGTCCTCTGTTTCACTAAGGTTGTTAGCTTAAGTTTGTGGATCCTTTCATTCCTCTGCTAGGTGGGCTTTCTGACGTTGTGCTGCTCCTTTGTGTGATAGAACACCACAGTAAGCATGCTTTGTGTTCTGACTCTGATGGAAAACAGGAGCTTCAAGTAGAGGAGATAGAGAATGTTGAGCGTGTTGTTGCACAACTTTCATGTCATGTAAGGAAAAGTGCTGTATTCCACAATCTGTGAGCCCGTGATTGAGGCAGATGGGGATTAACATGTTTGAGGTAAATGTTTTAGACTGTCTTTGCTCTCAGTGAGCCACAAATGTATTTACGGGATTTCCATTTTCAAAGTCATTTCTGCAGCCACACGGGCTAGGAGCTTCAGAAAGTGTAGACTGACATTTTGGATGGAATCTCTACTTCTTTTGCAACCCTATCCCCAATGACTCCTTAAAGTACTTTGGAAACTAATGAATGAGAGAAGCTTCAGGGAAGCAGGTGATATGGCTAGATGTAAAATATTGAGTAAGATGTCAAAAATGTGAAGTAGCCACCTAATAGTAAATATTCTGTGCTACTCCTGGGTCCTGGACACCTTGCAACCACTGTAAGCCTTAAACTCTTTTATAGCTTTTACAACTCTTAACCTCAACAATTTGTGTGAACAAGTTTTCATGTTTTGTTTTATTAAATTGCTGATGGCACAGACAACAATTGACGGATAAAACCTTAGTTTGGGCATAGCTTTTATGGTGGTTGTAGCTCTTATTGGCATTTAGTAAGTTAGGATCAGTACAGTTTTGATGCGGTCCTTTGGTACTGATGGTGCACCTGTACCCTGTCTGTGATGGAGCAGATGGAAGAATGTCTATTTTTCTTTCCTCTCTGTCCTTCTGAAATGTCCAAGCTTAGAGTTTGTCTAAAAAGATCTTGTGGCCAGGCAGCACTGCTTAAATGTAGCATCATAGAGTGCAATACAATGAATAATGTTGAAGTGGAGCATAAAGTAATCTGAAGATCATTTCAAGTCATTCCTGTAAAATTATTTCATTACAGTCCTTCATTACAATTTGAAGCTGCATGGGCATTGACTAACATAGCATCAGGCACGTCTGCACAAACTCAAGCTGTTGTACAGTCTAGTAAGTATTACAATATGTTTACTGGGGAGATGTTTGGGGTTAAAGGGAAGAGGGATTTTTGGATAACAAGTACCATTTGCTATCAAAACTATTAAAACAATAAAAATATATGCCTGTTCTCTTTCTCAGAAGTTTCTGCTTTTGCTCCTAAAGGTTTTTACTGTTTCTCAGTACTGATTTATATTAAGGATCCCAGACCTGAATTTCCCTTAAAGAAGATAGAGAATGACAGATGATATGAGTATGACAAAAATGCCAGTCCTTTCTAGTGCTGATTTTTGAATTCATGTACTGTTAATTCCCCTATAACTAAAACTTACATTAGAAAGCAAGTCTTTCTACTTCAACGCCATGTTCATGAATCTTCCTAAAGTTGTTAAATACACAGTTACATAAAATTGCCCATCTAAATAGAGCTAAAATTACCTTATTTTCCTTGACTGTGTGATTTGTCTCTCCTGTACGCACTGTTTGTTGTGCTGGCTTTGGCTCCTAACCAGCCAGCGGGACTTCCATTACCAAGAGACAGGAAATTAAAGTTAGTTGAAGATAAATTATGTTTGCTGGGTTGAATCAAACTGTTCTTATTTTCTGGCTTATATATGTAGCTTTTGTGTATCGACACGCTTATCTTCAAGCAATCACTTCTATGCTAAATGCAATGTTTTGTTATTAAATGAGAGGCTATGGCTGAGCAGTTATAGAGTAAATTGTCTAGACATATTGATATTCAGTGCTTTTATATGGGAAAATGATGACTTAGTTATTTGATTTTCTTTTTGGTAAAGTGAAAATTAAAATCAAAAAGTGTATATGTGCAGCACAGTGGAGTTGAAGGCATTGCTGTTGGGTGCACAAATGCAAGGAGTTCAAGATGGAGATGTCCCTCCCAAAATCTGTTTAGGTAACACTTGGAATGAAAACAAGAGTGATTAAGTGACCGTAGAGAAGCCAAAATTCTTCCTTAGTTTTGCTTCTGAAGAGTATGTGGAAGCTTAGTCTGAAAGTATAGCTGCTTCTTTCTGGCAGGTGACCAAGGGACTCTGAACTCTATTTAGATAAAGGCCGGTTTGCAGGAATGAAGTGATAGACCCTTGCAGCTACAGAGGAAGCTGCTGCAGCCTAAACACAAAAGAAGGCCTCAGCAGTCAGGGACAGATGGCAGTTGGAGGCCTAGCAAGAGAGGGAAGGTACTGTACACACAGAATAGATCTTGGCAGGAACCGATTTGAAGCAGAAGTAATTAATTTTTTCGAGAGCAGTGGATCAGATAACCTGCAGCTCCCGCCTTCCTCCTGCTGGAGTACTGATATGAAATATTTTCGTTTCTGCTTTAAAATCAGGATTGCAGTCAAGAGTAAACTACATACCTGACCCTCCTCTCTGAAATATGTTGAGTACGTGTATGGCTGCAGTGTAATTTCAGTAGTCAGAGAGAAAAGGAAGCTCGAATATTCCCCTTGAGCTAATGGAAGTGGGATGGTTGTGACAAGCAAAAAGAGTGTTCGAAACAGTGTTGTGTTGCTGTCCCTCCCAACTTGTTGTAGAAAATCGCTCCATTACTCATCCGTGGCAGGGAAAGAATTCTAGGTTCTCTTCATTCTTCATCCCTCTGCATTTTTTCATGGAAAATATATCAGGGATTTTTTTTTGGCTTGTTATCACTTGTTAAATTATCACCAGGATATCGATTCACAGTTGCTCACAAACTGTGTTGTAGTTTCTTAAAATTCTGAAGCTATTTTGGTGCTTACAATCTCTACAAGAAAAATATTTTTTCCTTCTGCAGTATATAAATTGATCTCTTTTACTTCACCAAGAAAGACTATAGGCTGGGTATGATAATATGTAGAGTTTAAAAGCTGCTATAAGAATTCCCATGTGCCAAAGAATGTGAGTTGTGTGAGGGAAGATGGCTCACAGGAACAGCAGAGGGACGGTTTCTTAGCTGCTGAGTGTATTTAATGCAGCAGAGATTGAAAGCTAAAATCAGTACCGCTTCCTTAATCTGCTATGTTGCTTCTGTTATATAAGAACAAATAAAAACTTGTCTTAGGACTGTATGGCAGATGGATGTAAATCTTCAGTACACGTGGAAGCTAACTATAGCCGCTTCTTGGGAGGAGGCTGTTTTCTTAAAATCGAGATTTGAAACATGTTTGCATGAGTAGGCATGTCATTCTGCTAGGTATGTATTGCTATCTTGGAGAACTCTAACGTCTGAATTACCAGGAAATTAAACCTAGCGCCTACATACTTATGGCTCTTAGGTAGCGCTTGGAGAAATATGGGGAAATGTTGAAATGTGAACAGCATTGTTGTTTAATAGTTTCTTGTTCTTAAGCCTGTTTTTTTTCTCCCTCTATAGATTTTTATAGAAATGTTTAACAGATTCTGTTTGCTTTTCATAACAGAAGCATGTATGCTAGTGTAAGGCGTGATAGAGAAGGTGTTTAATACGAATCAATCGAAGTATTTTGCATATACCTGTTCCACTGAAAATAAATCCAATCTTTTCATTCCATAGATGCAGTACCCCTCTTTTTGAGGCTACTCCATTCTCCGCACCAGAACGTTTGTGAGCAGGCTGTCTGGGCTCTCGGAAATATTATCGGTAACTGTCGTTCTTACAATGATTTGCATTCAGGGGGTGTTTCACTTTAGAATTTGACTTTTGAACATGGACATTATCATATGAGACTATGTTTCCTCTAAGCTCTGTGGCTTAATATATCTTTTCATGTGGCCAGAATTACGTACGCTCATACTATTTTTTTCTAAAGAATAGTGTCACTTGCTGCACAAAATGTTAACAGGATAAATTTTGTGTCTCTTAAAATATACATACATGTCCATATGTATGTATATTTAATTGAACACGAACTTTTAGTAGTAAGCTATTGGTGAGGAAACATAGAATTTCAGAATCCCAACATGCCATTGCATACATTTCAAGATTTTCCATTTTTAATGTAATTTCTTTTACAACAATTTTCATTTCTGTAGGTGATGGTCCTCAGTGTAGAGATTATGTCATATCACTGGGAGTTGTCAAACCTCTTCTGTCCTTCATCAATCCCTCCATTCCCATCACCTTCCTTCGGAACGTCACATGGGTCATTGTAAATCTCTGCAGGAATAAGGACCCCCCACCGCCTATGGAGACAGTTCAGGAGGTAAATACAGAATTATGAGACAGATACTTCTTTATACTCTGCACTAGAGGCCAGATATTTCACATTGTCATACTGTGAATTTATGCATGTCTTTTGCCACTATCTTCTGCCACTTACTAGTTGCTATTTGACTGAGATAGCAGCAAAGCTACTTATAACATCTGAATCTGGCAAATAACACTGATTACTCATATATTAAAATGGACACAAGAAAAATGGTGTGATCATACTTTTTGTCTAAAAAGACTAAAAACATGATTCTGTATATATTCTATAAACAGAATCATTGAGACACAATTATTTTCAGTAAGAGGGAATGTATATAGACTAGTGAATATAGCTTAGTTTGTGCTTTGGCTAGCTGTGAACATAGAGTTGTTGTCAAGTCCCCAGTTGAGAAGCAACTGAAAATCCTTTTACACTGATGATCAGGGAGATGTCTGTGATGTTTGCTTGGTTTCCTCCAAAATACAGCCTACTCCTTGTGTCTTTGAAATATATTACTGTCTTGTATTTTAAATGTTAAATAAAGTACATATTTCTATACATGCTTCAGGAGAACGAGTAGTTACTGGGAAGTACATGAGTGTGATATACTAACTCAATCTCAAGCTAAGCTTTATGTTGATGCTTTTTGGATTGATGTTTGCACAGCAAATTTTATTCTATTGTAATGACCGATGACCTTCTTTTCAGATTTTGCCAGCATTGTGTGTTCTCATTTACCATACAGATATAAACGTAAGTAATTTCTGAAGTTTTAGGTGTTTTGCTTTTTTGTGTTGTTTAAAGAGAATGCTTTGAGTTTGTGTTTGTGGCAAACTTGGTTTTGTTTGTTAACTCACATATAATTAAGCAGCAAGTGTACAATTAAGTACTAAAACTAATGTAATCGTGGTCATTCAGAGCAGGAGAAAGGAATTACCATTTCTGACATATATTTTCTAAAAGTCTTTACACTAGAAACTGCACTTTTCAAAAATCCTGTTTTACAGAGTTGTGCCCTGGAAGTTTGGGATTTTGAGATTTACTGTTGGCCTTAATTTAATTTTGCCCCAATTTGTTATTTTGTGTAGATAATAAGGCTTAAATTTTGCTTAGTCCTTTTTTTGGCCAGGATCTGGTCTCTATGATCCTTTGTGGGTCTCTTCCAACTCAGGCTATTCACTCTGATATGTAATGTATAATTCTGTGTATCAGTCCAGTCAAATACTGTGATCTTACGGATAAATCTAACTTCTGTAACCTGTTGGATGCCTGAATTTGCAAGCTGTTTGACTGAGAAAATCACATAGGAAAATGTATTTACATATATTAATATTTAACTATTAAAAGTATTTAAATATCCATGCTCCTGCGCCATGGTTTTTGCATACAGTTTCAAAGTCCTAGAGAGTGGTCTGACCTCCTGAGGTCTTATATTGTAACTTTGGGAAACAAGATCTGTACACCTGAGGGATAACTGAGATGCTTTTCTGCTCTGCTTCCTATCAGCACTTTGTAATGTCTTGAATTGTTGCTCCCTGTAGCAGCACCACAATTTAAGGAAGCAGAAATTGAACACCTTGGTAGGTCTGTGGACAGGGCATGAGATTGGTGGAAATGCCTTAGGTTATTTCTTTGATAAAGTAGTGGTGTTTCTGCTGCTCTTTTACTGGTGTAGTCATTCCACAAATATTTGCAGTTTAATTTGGGATTTTGCCAGGGTTATCCCAGTGTAATGTGAGTGGGAGACAGCACATGATGACTTTACAGTCCATAATTTGGACAAACCAAAAATACTTCTAGCCTACAGGCTTCGGTTGTTTTTTGTTGCTGTTGTTTTGGTTTGGGTTTGTTGTTTTTTTTTTCCTGGCAAATTTGAAAGCTTTTTGCAAGAAATGATTTTGTGAGGGTTTCTTAAATGATATGTGGAATTACGTGGTGCCAGGTTTTGACTGGTCTCAATGAGTCCTGAGAGTCAGGTGCTGGCTGGAAATACCAGTATGGTCCCAGCCTCTCAGTACTGGAGCAGCAAACCTCTCTTTGGTGATGAGTTAGTGATGCAGGTGGGTCAGCAGGCAGTCCTGTAAGCTGCTGCTCTCATCATCACCAGGGCTGTGGGGCAGGAAACTGGTGAGGCACCATCTCTCACTGCTTCTGCTGTGATGCTGCCTCCACTGCAGCACGTTCTGCTGTCCCTGTGGCATCAGCAGGTGTGAGCAGCAGCAGGCTGCATCAGGAGAGCAGTAAGTACATGCAGTCTGCTCTCTGGAGGTGGGTGGAAGCCACCCACCATAGGCTTATGGGGCAGGCCCTTCTCACACCTTTAGTACTAATTAGCTGTCTTAATAGCTGGAAATTTTGAATGGCTCTGTTTGAAAAGTAGAGTGCAGATGCCTTTACCTAAATAGCAGGTGAGGTTTCTTTCAGTTAAGCTGTCAGAGAGATGAAGCTGGCTCACAGATCTCTGGGTATGCCACATTGAGCCATTCTCATCTGATGCTTCCTTAAATCTCAGTGAGCTGGGCCACTTTTTTGCTCACCATGAGACACTCTGGGCACAAACTCTGCCTACGAAGCCTTCAAACACTGCTTCAGACCATCTAACCTGAGAACATAAGTAAGATGCTTGGATTTAGAGCCTATTGCTCTAACCTCTTTCTAGTGAATCAGATGAGAGCCCTATCCAAAAGGTCGTTCGGTTCACAGAATAGAACAGATGTCTTAGCACACAGAATATTAACTGGCAGAGTAGGCTTACTGTGCTCTTAATTTAGACACTTCACTTAGGTGCAATGAGTTCAGGCTTTAGTCTTAAAATTCCGGAGAGTAATTGCTTTGCTTTAGTTAGCATGAGAAATTGACTTAGAAATGCCCTCAGGAGCATCCAGGCTTCTCTTCCTGCAGTTCTTAACATCATCTCCAAGTGACAGGACATTACCTCTTTTTCTGCTAGTTTTGGTTCTGCTTCAAACCCTACCTTTAAAATAACTAACTTTTGTACCTTTCCTTTTTTTTTCTTTCGGAGGGCTCTCAAATCATCCATACCAAATCACCAGTGACTTCACTGTTATTTTCTTTAAGTGTGTCCTGTGTGATAGTCATTTCCTTGTGTTTATTCCCTTCTCTTGAACAGTTGCCACCTTAAAATAAGTGTTAGTCATTTAGCTGGTATAAGAAAGTTCTTTCCTTTGCTGTAGATTTAAATCTCAATATGAAGGATAGTTTGTAGTTTAACTCCATACTGCACAGTGGATCAAAGGCACTAAAGTGTAGCTAGATGACTTTAAAGTCTAAGGACATTTAACTTATGTATTCAGAAGATAGTACATCTAACAGATGAGGGCAGGGCCAAGAAGTTGAGTCACTGTTGTCTTCAGAAAGTTACTAGCTCAGTTACTTCACTGAGCCACTCATCTGCCTCCAAAGTGCAAATCAAAGCCAACAATTTACCTTTGTCAGGTGATGTGTGCTGTAACTGTGCACCAAAATGCGTCAATTAAAAGGAAGAGGATGTAGAACTTATTATCACTGAACAAATGGCCCCAATTTTCATAGTTGTATGTAATAATCCAACATTTAATGCATAAGGTTGCATTGAAATATTTGAGTTTTTCCTGTAACTAAATTGTAAGGTTTTTTTTTTTTTACCCAGACATGTGGAAAATTATTGCTAAATTAAGATTCAGTGTTATGAATTTTGCTATTTAGTGTTTAAATGATGTTACGTTCTTTCCAACTTTCAGATACTTGTGGACACCGTTTGGGCTTTGTCCTACTTAACAGACGGTGGCAACGAGCAGATACAGATGGTGATTGATTCAGGAGTTGTACCTTTTCTAGTTCCCCTTCTGAGTCATCAGGAGGTCAAAGTTCAAGTAAGTCTGCCTCAGTTTCCTTGCATAGTCCTTTGTAACCTGTTTGCTTATAAATTACACCTTGGAGTATTTACTACTGGGGTTCTGAAATGACCATTGTACTACAGCCTTTTAGAATGTTAATATCTTTGAGTATTTTTAGTGAATTCCCAGTTTTCCACATAAGGCAGGTTCATTGATTTTTAACACAAAGGGAAGCTTTAAGTTAGTTAATGAGTGCTTGGTTTTTATAAATGAACCGTTGGACTGTGGAAGCTTCTGCGTGTATCTGTGCGTTTGCCATATTTGTTTAGTTTGGACTTTGGATGAGGGTTGCCTGGCTCAAATTTTGTCAGACCAGTTCAGTTGATGGAAAGGAGTCTCTCCAGTTTTCAATCACCCACAAAACGTTTATTAATTCCTAAGGGTATAATGCACATGTTTGAAAGTCAACTGAGAGTAAATAAGAATATAAGTAGTCTTTTTTTCTTTATTCTGCAATAGAGACCTGAATTAAAAGGCACACAACAGCCATAGTCAAGGCCTAGATATGTTGGTTGTAATTCAGATCAGATACATGATGAGTTATTTCTTTTGTTATCCTAATCTCTTTTTAGTTTCTAATCTTTAAACTTCAGGATTTGATCTGCAGCGTGCTTTATAGTAAAATACTGGACTCTGTGTTTCTGTTTGGATGAAACAGTGCCTGCTTTAGAGTGTAGCTCAGAAGCTGTAGTGCTAAACACTCTTCTGCAGTGTTTTTGTAGAGAAGCTTTAAATTATCTTTATTTTAACATAAGTAACAGCAACGTTTTTAACGCACAGTTTTTTTTCTCTTCCCACTTCGCATGTTCAGACAGCAGCGCTGAGAGCAGTAGGCAACATAGTAACTGGTACCGATGAACAGACACAAGTTGTTCTCAACTGTGATGTTTTGTCTTACTTCCCAAACCTCCTGACACATCCAAAAGAGAAGATAAACAAGGTATGTTATAATCTGCTTCTTCCTTGCTTAATCTTGTTTAAAAAATAGAACAGTGATCTGTTGCATGGTACAGAAGAACTTCTCAGAGCTGTTATCTCTGGGATGTCAGCAGTTCTGTATGAAGACACCGCCTTTCAGTCTGGGGCTTAATTAGGGCAGAAGTCAGACAGCCATATTGAGGGTCCGTTCGTTAGTGTTGATGCATCAGTGCTGATTTTTGGGCGGACTGATTTTTTGCTTTGAAGTATGATTTTTTTTGTTGTTTGGAAAGTGAGTAAGTGGTGAATTTATACCGTGGCTTTTTGTATCTAAGGATCGTTACTTTTAGTTGAGTTCAGTGACACTGGTTATGGATAACCTGGTTTATCCTCCCCAGAATTAAAGGGATGTAACAAAACCCTTTTTTCATAGTGGAATATTTTCTCTTCTGTTGTCCATCTTTATTTTCAAGAGAGTACAGAATACCACCATCCTTTTTTGAAAGTTATCATTGCATCTCCTCCCCTTCCTTTTGGCAGAAGGAACTTTAGAGAATAATAATAGGGAGAATTAGATGAAAGGAAGTTATAAGTGCCCTCCATTCCAGAGCTGCATTTGATGGTGTTTGCTTTATTTTTGGCAATCATCAATGTGCCATCTTCCCCTGCAGAGATGAGGCTGGCTGGGAAGGAGGCTCTTTCTCTTTTCTCTGCCTCTTTGTTTAGCTTACATGATTTCCCCATTGCAGTGAATCACAGAGGGGGATTCTGTTTCTTCAGGCCTTGGAAAACGCCAGTAGCGCTGAAGAAGTTAATCTTCTGCAGTTCAGACTGCTGTGATCTTTTTCTGTCTGCACTTCAAGCACTCAGGAAGGAATGAGAAAGAGCTCTTTCTGAAAACCAAGAAGGAGTTGTTTTGTTTTAAGACAAGTCTATGAACACCTTTTAGTTTTTTGTTTTAATAATGTGAGGAGCAAATACAAATAAAAGTCAAATGTACCTCCCTAAAAAATGGAACCCGTTATGTTTTCTCTAGTATTTTATGATTGGCTCTTTGATGGCTTATTAAAATCAGGTTGGTTTTAGTTCAGACTGAGAGCTTTTTTCAGGTATTCTTGATTGGCTTGGCAAGATAACCTGTTGTAACCGGGCATCTTTTATTGACATTAGATGTTAGCTATGCTAATAAACCACCTGAATGAGGTAATTGTTGAGTAAGGTCTCAGGGCTGAGAGTCTTGTCTGATTATTAATAGGAAAAATCAGATGAGCTTTGTAAGCTCTACTTCATATTTAAGGCAGGAGATGGAAGCACAGAAAGCTACTACTGAGCTGTCAGGTTCAAAATTACAGGAGAAGTTTTTTGCTTGTTTGCTTGGGGGTGCTTTCCAAAACTTATGTAGAGTTTAAAACATGACCATGGCTGTAGCAGTGCAAAGTGGATATAAGGTTTAAGTCAGTATTGCTGCCAGTGTGTGGAGTAAGTAATACTATGACCCAGTGAATTAATCATATTAATTTTGTAGGAATCTCCTGCATGTTTGGCTTTTACAGAGCAATAAAAGCCTGTGTGTTGGAAGTGCTACTGTGGAGGAAACCTGGAGGTTCTATTTAGAGATGGTTGTGTTATGAGTTGAGGTTTTGAGGCTTTTTTTCAGATCAATATTTTTTTTTCATCTGTTGACTGTTTTCAAAAATGCGTTTTGCTTTTTTATCTTGTTCAATTTTAGGAAGCAGTTTGGTTCCTTTCCAATATTACAGCAGGAAACCAGCAACAAGTTCAGGCTGTAATAGATGCTGGACTAATCCCTATGATCATACACCAGCTGGCTAAGGTCAGTCAAACTGTCAGCTATGCGAGTTGTCATCCTCTTTTTATAAACCTGACACGAGGAGTGTGTGATTTTTAATAATAAGCTTGACAGATGTTTCCATGTGGATTTTAATGAGCCATTAATTTTACTCTTCAGGGTGACTTTGGAACACAGAAGGAAGCTGCGTGGGCAATTAGCAATTTGACAATAAGTGGGAGAAAAGATCAGGTATGTATAGTAGGATTTCAGGTTGTCACTTAAACATGGCACTTGCAGCCATTTGTAAGAAGCAAAATGTTCAAAGTACTTTTTTTTTTCCTTTCCATTATTTAGGTTGAATACCTTGTACAGCAAAATGTAATTCCACCGTTCTGCAATCTACTCTCAGTAAAGGATTCTCAAGTGGTACAGGTGGTGCTGGATGGTCTGAAAAACATCCTGATAATGGCTGGTGATGAGGCTAGCACAATAGCTGAAATTATAGAAGAGTGTGGAGGTATGTGCTTATCTTTCTTCAAAAAAGAAAGATATATACTGAATTCTGTTCTGTCTTCTCTTTGCTGTTGTTGGATGTTTAGTACAGAATTTTTGGGACCGTGAGCCATCTGAATAAGCAAATGACACTCTATCCTCTTTAGCTTGTGGTAGGGACAGTCATGTTGGAAACAGTTGGTGGAGGAGCTTTCTGTAGCTAGGTGTTCCTAGACTTATATGAGAATTATATTTTGTTTCATTTGGTTATTGAATATACTTGGTTGTACAGTTAAACACAATTCTTGCTTTAGTTTGTTGTCTTGGTTGCAGATGGCTGAGTAAGGACCTGCTGGTTGAAGTGAGAGATAAAAAATATGTACAGGCAGTGTAAGTAGGGATGTGTGGCCTGGGAAGAACACAGGGATGTGTAGAGATGGGATCAAGAAAGCCAAGGCACACGCAGAACTGATACTAGCAAGGAATGTGAAAAGCAACAAAAGGGTCTACATTTACGTTGGTCAAAAGAGAAAGAACAAGGTAGCCCCTCTGATAATGAGAAAGGAGAGCTGGCAACAACAGACAAAGCTGCTGAAGTACTCAGTGAGTCTTCACTCTCAGTCAGACTTCCTATGTCCCTTGTGCCCTTGAACCTCTAGGCAGGTGTTAGGAGAGCAAAATACTTCCCAGTGTAAGAACAGAGCAAATCAAAGACCACCTTATAAGGCTGAGTGTGTACAAGTCTGTAGGGTTGACGTGCATCCTGTTGTCCTGAAGGAACTGGCTATAGTTGCCAAATGGTTCTCCATCATATCTGAAAATACGAGACTGTCAGGGGAGGTCCCCAGTGATTGGAAAGAGGGAAAATGTACCTTCTATTTTTAAGAAAGGTGGAAAAGAATATCCAGGAAACTCCGGGTTGATGAACCTCACGTCTGAGCCTGGGAAGATCATAGAACAAGTCCTCCTGGAACCTATATTAAGGCATGTGTGAGATGTGGAGGTGACTTGAGATGGCCAGCACAGCTACTGCACCAAGGGCAGATGGTGCTTTGTCAATCTGGTGGCCTTCTATGGTGAAGTGGTGGCATCATTGGACAAAGGAAACACAGCTGCTGTTGTCTACTTGGACTTTGATGTGGTCTCACGCTACATCCTCGTCTCTAAGTTGGAGAGAGGTGGATTTGAGTGGATTATTTGATGGATAAGGAATTGGTTGAATGGCTGCAGAGAGTTGTGGTCAGTGGCTGTATGTACAAGCGTAGACAACGGGTCAGTCTTAGGACTGGAGTTTTTCAGCATTTTTATCAGTGATATAGACAGTGAAATTAAGTGTGTCCCTCAGCAGGTTTGATGAAGACACTTCGCTGAGTGGTGCAGTTGACAAAATACAAAGGAGGCATGCAATCCAAAGGAGCCTGGACAGGCTTGAAAAGTGGGCCAGTGTGAACCTATTGAGGTTCAACAGGACCAAGTGTAATGTGCTGCACTTTGGTCAGGGAAATCCCAAATGTGTTTACAGACTGGGAGAACTCAATGAGCACTGCCCATCTGGACATGAGCCAATGATATGTGCTCACAGAATGGAATCTGAGCAATATCTTGGGATGCATCAACAACAGGGAGTAGGAGGTCATTGTCCCCCTCTGCTCTGCCCTCGTGAGGCACCATCTGGTGTATTGCATCCTGTTCTGGGGCTCTCAGCACAAGAAAGATGTTGGAGTGTGTCCAGAGAAATGCCACAATGGTGACCTTCTTTATCTAAAAAGAGAGAAGATTCCCTTATCCTATGTTCTAGTATGTTTCTTTAGTAGTGTTTCATGATTTTCCTTCGTTAGGGGTTTTTTTTTTTTTCCCAAAGTAGTCAGTAATTCACTCCAATGTAAACTTCAAATTCTTCTCAATTCTCTTTTATCCAGGGTTAGAGAAAATCGAAGCCTTGCAACAACACGAGAATGAAGACATCTATAAACTAGCGTTTGAAATCATAGATCAGTATTTCTCTGGTGATGATGTAAGTATGCTAAAGATGGGAAAGTGTATGCGCTGTGCTGTTAGTGTTACGTTAGTAGGCACATTGTCCTTGTTGATCAGTTCCAGTTGTTGTGAACATAGGCTGTCTGGGAGCTCCCTTTTCAGTGCTACTTCCCCGAATTGAAAGTCTTTGAAGAATTTCTCAATTCCTGGAATTTTCTTCAGCAGTATTAAGATGACTGACCTCATTTTGCGTAAATACATTGACACGGGCCCAATGTTTGTTGCACTGACGTGTACATGGACGTGTCATTACTTGTGATCAGAATCTGAACAGTTCTCTGGCTCTCCATTTTTGTACATTCTCATACGTCAGCCTTAGGAGTTGGGGAGTGGATCCTTATTTCAGATAGACTGTTGTATTTCAGCTCTGTAATTACTCAGTGTGGAATTTGCATTGAAGAGAACGATTAAACCCAGACAACTTTCTGCAGTTGATTGATGTAGACCACCTGATATTTTCTTGTATCCCAACGAGATCTTTTGACCCGGTTCCCTATGCTTGTAATGATTCTGTGGTCAGTGTCTAATAACCTCCATAATGGTTCTGAGACATCTGTAGTTAACTGAAGAGCATGATCTTAGTTGGTATAGGTGGAAAAATAACCCTGCTGAGGCTAGTGCTCCTTTTTGTGCATTTACTTCTTGTATAAACTAATGTAATTTAAGTATGTTCATAATTAGCTGAATTTACTGCCCTTTTTTGGGGGTCAAGACTGTACTTCAGATTATTGCTTATACTGGTAGCAAGTTTTCTGGAGTTTCTGAAACTTCTTAGGAATTGTAAGAATTCTATAATTGGAAGATAGGAATTAAAAGTCATAATGACATAATTCTTCAGGCAGTAACTGTAAGAAGCAAAATGAGTCCCTTGTCATTTTAGTACCATTGCAAACCAATGCAAATCCTGCTGCTTTGGGAGCTCTGTTTTCTCATAAGATGTTGCTGGTCACTAGATGCTCATCCCTTTATTGTTAATCACATCTGCTCCTTTGGTGAGTTCTGTATAGAACACAGGCAGTTGGCATATACTTTAGAATCAGTGCTGATAGCTTCCTATTGCGTTAAAGGTGTGTGAACTTAGGCAGCATTGCTTTCAGATGGCAAAAGTGTTAATTTGTCAACTCCCAAACATCTGCAAGCAATTCTGAGACCAGATTCAGTCTTCATAGTGGTGTGCCCTAGTCATCCTCCTGGGAATTGCTGACATACCCAAATGCCTGAGTCCCTCTTTCCAGTCTAGGTTTTAAGTCACCCAAAGTGAAGAGAAATGTCTTCAGGTGAGTCAGTTCTGCTCTACTCCAATGCCAGATTTCCAAAACCTGTTCAGACCCCATCCCCAGAAGGGCTCTTACGTGCTTGTGGATGACACACAGTGTGAAACAAGGCACCTGGTTGCTACAACCAAATTAATGTCATCACAATAATACTTAAAATAGATAAATAGATGGACATTTGTGAATCTCTTTTATGAGTACCAAATTGTGCTGGGAATGGACGTTTAGCAGATTCTTGTTGTTTTTTTTGATAGATCGATGAGGATCCCAGTCTCATTCCTGAAGCCACTCAAGGAGGTACTTACAATTTTGACCCGACAGCCAACCTTCAAACAAAAGAATTTAATTTTTAAGTTCAAAAAAGTGCAGCTTCTCTGTCCCACACCAGTTTGAAGCACCACCAGATGGCTACCAAGTGAAGAAACAAAAGGCTCCAAGACACAAATGCCTCTTCATTTTGATGCTTCTAAAGCAAGCCATGTATCGGTCACTTTGCAGTTGCCAAACGTCACTATCACATGGACTGTAAATGCATATGCATGATCTCTTAAACTGTTTCAGAATTCTTTTTAACGGTCCCAACTACCTTTTTTTGCCTTTTTCCTGGTGCCACATGCTGACAACCGCAATCTGCAGTTCTGTTAAGAAAATTCCATAGTGGTGGCACATTGGCTTTCCACGGAAAAGTAGCTTCTTTGGAAAATGGTGCGCAGTGGATCAAGACACTTTGGTATGATGCGTACATTTTGGAAGACTACAGGGGCCCAGTCTGCTCTGAGCCTCCATCATCGTCCTCCACAAACGTATTTTCATATACTTTATGTGGAAGAATAGATTTAAAACAAAAACCGCAAGCCAAATGATTTTATTGGTGAAACTGAAATAAAAGTAACTTAAACAAACAACAACACAACACTTGGCAATTGATTAAACACTTAAGTTTAAAGCAGACGAAAAAAAAAAACTACTTCATCTGTCAGTAATTGATGTGTGTTCATTAACTGCCTCAGAAACCAGGGTTGGAGAATGAACTGTAGATTTGGACTGGTAAAGCTTTTGCCATTATACCTAATTTTTGAGAACAGCGAGCCCTATTTGACCACTCACTTCAGCCTGTGTGTTCCTGCTGTTTTGAAGTAATCAAATGCTGTGCATGGTATTTTACCTGAGCTACAACCTGCTACGGACTTGAACTTCTGGTTAAGCTGAAAGCAAGAATCCCAGACTGTAGGGGGGGGGGAGGGAAAAATTCTGTCCAAAAAAACAAATGTATCAGTTAAAAAGAATCTTGCTTTCAACTTTCAGCAGTCAATATATTTTGTTTTAAATTGATAATTGGATATGGTTGATTCATATTGGGTTTAAACTGTGGAGCTTTCATGTTTACTGTAATTTAGTCTTAATCTATTTTTTACTTAGTAACCAGTGCTTTTGATGATGTGGTTGGCAACAAACCAGCAACTACTTAGAAGCGTCATAAAAGCTTCATTCTTGGAGTATTGGAAGTGTTACTCAGAAACCAGTCTCAAATCTTAGTCGCGTGATGAAACAAGATGCAAACTGGTTGGCGTGTGAGGCTGTATGGAAGCTGCCGCCATTCAGCAACAACCTGATGTGCAGCGCACATTAAATAACTCTATGTAAGGTATGTGAGGTCACTGCTTTAGGAAAATGGCCCGCCCCAGCCCTTTTCAAAGGGATCTTAGTATCGCTGGGGTGAAGATGGGTAATTCTGTAAGCTATCACACAAACTGGTTTTGTTGCTGTTGTTTACTGGGTGTAATTTCCCACTGCATTGATGTGAAGGGATAGAAAAATCTAAACTAATTTAGTTATTGGATGTGGGTTGTATTTACTGTGATGAAGATAAGGACAGATGCCATCAGAGCTTTGTGGATCAGCTGTTTTTCCACTGATGAACAACGCATAGCAGGTGTGCATTCATTAAATATATATCTGCCAAGGTGGAGCCACTTTAAAGAGCGAGTTGTCTTGTATCCCGGCTGGATACAAGCGTATGTTTAAACTGCAAGATTTTTACTTGCTAGATAATCTGTTTTAATATAGTGGTTTGGCCTCTGATTATTTATAGGTTTTATAAATTTTAGAATCAATTTCTCTTTAAGGTGGCTCAGATTTTTCAACTCTCGTGCACATAAAATTGAGTTGAAGTTCATTGTGCCTTTTTTCTTTTCCCAGAAGTTGAGTTGAAGCTTCATATGGTAACTGCACCCTATTCACACACTATAGTCTAAAATCTTGAACATGTGTGGTGTTCGCTAAGAAACTAAACAATAAAAAGTCAAAGTTAGGTAAGGTCACAAAAGGTTTTGTGGAATTGGGAGTTCCGGCAGGTGTTATTGTGAACAAATATTTCCCCTTCTAACTCCATTTGGTTTCCTCCTCTGCCATATAGACTGACGGTGACCCTGCTCAGCCTGTGCTCACTGTTATCCTACCCGTCACCTACAAATTGATATTAAAACAACGGTTTTCCAAGACTGTGAAGATCTGATCTTTTTCTTGCACCCAGTGCATTACGTTAAAAGCGAACATCGGCCAACTGGGTTCAGGCAAGACGAGGCACGTGCTCAGTTCTGTCTGTTGTGACCTTATCAGCTTTTGATTGGGATATTGCACCATCGCATAGTTAATAAAGGAAACAAAGTATATTGCTGCACTTTTACGTTTTCAGAACAGTGTTTAAAATGGCATTGTTTTTATTATTTTTTTAAACTATCAGTTAAAATAGACTAAAACGTTCTTTCAAAGAGGCATCTAAATGTGTTCCTAATTTTGTATATGGGCTTAGGTTTTGTAACCAATAAAAAGCTGCTATCAAATACTATTAAAAAAAATAATAATAATTCAAGAAGTTATTTTGAAAGTGATGGAACCGCTTAGTCTTTGCAGATCAACCTGTAGGGGTTTTTGTCTTTGACTAGGTTTTAGTTAGCAGAACTCCACCTCAGCGTCTGACGTATGTTACAAGAACGAATAAAGTAAGCTAACGCAGTGGTCTCTGGAACTTGGGTACTGTTCTGGTACGGAGTTTTATACTTTCCTGTAAGGTTTGTCCATAAACGTGTACAGGAGGCGATGCTGAGTGGGCTGCGGTTGATCTGCGTAACTGGGAGGCAGTGATTTCTGCTGACGGCGTGGTGTTCTGTAGCATAGAGGAGCGCACCATCCTGCTCCAACACCAGACTTGTTTTCCAGGTTCCCAGTGCCATTTGGGATCTGTTATTCTGTAGTGATTTGCCGCAGTATGGCAGGCGCCGCTCCTGCATTGAGCCTTGGGAAGCCCTGGGCAGGGATCTGTGGCTGAGCTGGGTGGCAGCAGCCCTCACCTCAAGGTAGGAGTTCCCCTCTTGGGGTTCCCAGGTGGATCGGAGATTATGGGCTTCGCATCGTCCTGTGGTGTTGTGGCCATCTATTTTAGCTTCCAGTGTGCCCTACCTGGCTGACTTGTGAGACACTGCGTTAGAGAATTGAACATGTTACTGTAGGAAACATCTTAGAAGGAACAAAAAGTAGAAGATACGTTGATCCTCCTCATCCTTTTTCAAACACGAGCGCTTCCATTTTGTTTGCTTGGTCTGCCCAGCAGAGAAATGAGCATGAAGATACACTGCAGGTGTATTTAAAAAGAGAAAGAAACTTAAAATCTCTAAGTGTGGCCTATTTTGTTCTTCTGATCTGACCCATAATGCCATTTGGGTTTTGAGTGTGTTTCAAATGGGCCTTTTCTACCAAAGCAACCTGGTTGCCTTGTGTTCTTTCTGCTTTGCTGGGTTAAAAATTGGCCCCTTTTGTGGCAAAATCACGCTTCTATTCAAGCAGATGTAGGACAACAAATTATGGCAAGCCATTAGAAAGCACCTCTCAAGAAGGGAAGGGGGAAAAAAAAAGCAGTGGAGAGCTGTGGGCTGCAAGAGGCAGTGCTTTGTCACCATGGCCACCACGCATCCTGCTGTCCCTGTGACCCAGGGAAGCAGGTTTGGAAGGTGAGCTGGCTGTTCTGTTTGCTGAATGGGATCTTGTGGCTCAGCCCTTCCAAAGATGCTTCTTCTGTTGCTAAGTCTGGCCTGGGGACTGTATGGGTTTGTCCTATTGGAGAAATCACTGGCTTTGTGACCCCATCACAATGATGGCTTTGTTACAAAAAGTGAATTTAAGAATAATTTATCAACTCTGAACCTCAGGGAAATCATTTCTTGTAACGCTTTGCAGACATGAAGTTGATTGTGATTTAAATGCCACAATCGAGTATCAGAAAGGTGAAGAAAGCCAATTAATTAACCCTTGTAAATGCCAAGGTGTATTTAATAGTAATGTGACCTTAATTGCATGGCTGGTGTTTAATACCACATAGCAGTGGTGCTTGGAGCAGTGGTGGAACAAGAAGTTTAGCTCTATTTCTGTGGGCTGCATGCAGTGAAGCTTTATAGGTGATATTATTTAGACCTGGCCGCTTCTACCCTTGGCCCTCAGATTCAAGTCAAAGGAAAGCAGACTGTGTTACCAGCTGAACATTGACGATAAGGCCAGGGAAACAGATGATAGAGCTGCTGGGGGGGCAGCTGTAGGAAGTCAGCATCCAGGAAAGCTGTTGGGAATCTCCACAACAAAAAGCGACAGCCCTGATGGGCTCCTCCAACCCTCCATGCTGCTCATTGCACCAGGGAGTTCTGACATGTAGTATTTAAATGCTGTTGTGCAAGGATTTTATTAGGATAGATATACCTGTCCTAACGTGCTCTGCAGCACAGGAGGAATGAACGAAGAAGAGAACCCTGTGTTGTTGTTTCAGATGTTGTGAGCCAGCATCACTCTGGCAGTATCTACATCTACACACCAGGACCCAGCCGTGCCCACTGCCCTGGGCAGGCTGTTCCATGCCCACCACCCTCTGGTGCAGACCCTGTCCCCAACCCCCAGCAGCCCCACTCCTACCATCTCTGTATCCCTCCTTCAGATACTTTCTAATGGTTTTATGTTCTTTTTGTATAGTGGTGCCCTTTGGCTCTCAGTCTGCCCACACGATGGTTTCACTTGATTTTAATATCCCAGAGATTGGGCTTCACCTTGACCACCCTGAGGCTACTCACGTCTTGCCATGCAGCCATTTCCAAACACTCAGAAGTCCAAATTTAATTTCCTTATATTTAAATGTAATCCAAGGGGAAAACAGCATTCACTAGAAATAATGGAAGGAAAGAAAAGAATGAACTAAGAAAGAATTGCAGAATGTCTTTGGTTGGAAAGGTCCTTAAAATCATCTGGTTCCAACCCTCAGGGAACAAGGAATTAATACACACACATTGTCCATCAGCACTAATCCTGATTGATTTCCATGGCCTGAAGATCATACGCGTAGGTGACATCTTACAGCTGCTGCAAGTCCTGCTCCACCAGGATAGTAGTGTGGAGCTGGGAGGAAAATGAAACCCATCCATCCCTCATAAGCAAAGCAGAATCCTGTAGTTCAGCTGAGGGGCTGCTCTGGGGGCAGGGATCCCTTCCTCACACCCCGGAGCAACTCCCCGAGCACCCCCAGGATATCCTGCAAGCCCTGCCCAGTGTGGGCGCTGCAGCCCCGCAGCATCCACGGGTGCCCTGCCAGCCGTCCCTTGCACAGTTGTTGCCCCAGCTCGGCGGGCGCCATGGCCCCTGGCAGCTCCTGCTTGTTGGCCAGGAGGAGGACGGGGACCTCAGCCAGACCAGGGTGGCTCAGGGTCTCCTCCAGCACCGCCAATGCTTCGGGCAGCCGAGCCGTGTCTGCGCTGTCCAGCACAAAGACCAGGATGTTGGTGTCCTCCAGGTAGTGGTGCCAGCTCTCCCGGAGGTTGGGCTGTCCCCCAACATCCCAGAGGTTGAAGGACACACCGCAGGGCGTCCGCATGGCCTCCACGTTGAAGCCCACGGTTGGGCACGTCTCCATAGCATGGCCGCCCTTCAGCTGGTACAGGATGGTGGATTTCCCAGCGAGGTCGAGGCCCAGCATGACCACACGCGCGTCTCTTTTGCGCCAGCCTTTGGAGAACAGCTTCCCCATTGAGACACCGCTGCAGCCAGTGCTAAAATATAGATATATATAGCTAAAACAAAACGTATTTCTTGGATAATATCAGTTAACAGCAGAGCACTCTGTCCTACCTCCCTTAGATTTGCTGAAGGAGGAAACAGGCAGCCGGCCTTGGCTTCTGTGTGCAGCTAGACCAAGGCAGAGCTGTTATTTCAGAGGCATGGAGCAGAGCCAAGGAGCACAGCCCAGAACTACGGCGTCTGCATTCCTGCCCTGCTGCCTCCTGCCTCCATCCCGCCCGCAGCTCTCCATGAGCTCCGCCAGCATCCCGCAGGAAGAGCCGGGCCGGCGGCACAACGCGCTTCCTCCCAACAGGGACAGGAATACACCAGCTTTTGTTCATTGGCTTCTCCAGGGGAAATCCACCCCCAACCGGACAGGAGGAAACCGGGCTGCTCTGGGAATGTGCTGAATCACAGCTCAGGGGTGTGGATTTCAACATGAGCCACGAGACAACCCACAGTTTGCAGTCTTATGACCGCGCAACACAGATCTCAGTTCAGCATTGGTTTCCATGGCCTGCTGCGTGGCACTGATGAGAAAAGGCTGAAGCACGTCCCATACAGCTGGGGCTGGGTGGCGCTGGGCCCCCCAGAATATAGAAGTAGAAAAAGAGAACTATGATAAGGAGTGCAGTGATCAGCACAGGGGGTATTTTGTGATGTGCCAATGTGTGCCGTGAAACGCCCCTCGAATCTGTCGTGTTTTTCTGCCTTTGCTGCTGCTCTCCTTCTCTGGAGCTGAGAGTGGTACCTTACGAGTGGTAAGGATGATCTGTTTCTGTCTGATACGACGGATGAAAGCAAAAAAAAAACGGTGAAATTTGATTTTAGCTGCATTTTCTCGTGCTCACCACGGAGTGTCAGTGTTGCCACACTTTTCTCAGCGGAGAGGCCGCCTCCAGAGGCACTAAACTGGAGCTGGATGGAGCTCCTTGTGTTGGTGAGGGAAGGGCTTCCTTTGGCACAGGCAGGGCCACCAACCTCCAGGTCTGGTACTAGGTCAGGATGTCTCACATTCCTTCTCCTTTCTTTGAAATGTGGGCATTAAATATAGATAGTGATGTATAAGTGACAGATATGCCTGAGAACTGCTGCTGTGTTATGTACAGAATCAAAGCAATGGCTTGTTAGCTCGTCTATGGAGATGGATATTTGCCTACAGATTAAAATAACATCATTGCTTTGAATTCTGTGACTGGATCACTTTGAAACAGGTTTTCCTGACCAGCTCTCCATATATTTTGTGATCCTGTTCATAGAACAACTCGGGTTCTGAGGGACCTCAAAGATCATCCAGTTCTGACCCTGCCTCATGTCTGTAGGAAGCTGACAGTGAGGACTGCAGGGCAACATGAAATAAGATGCCAGTTATAGGCGATTTTCAGCTTCATTTCATCCTGTTATTGTCCCTGCAGCTATTCAGAGCCAGACTGGATGGGGCTGTGAGCAACCTGGTCTAGAGGGAGGTGTCCCTGCCTATAGCAGGGGGTTGGAACTGGATGATCATTGTGTTACTTTCCAACCCAGGCCGTTCTATGGCTCTATATATGTCGCAGCCCCCCATGACCCTGAGCACGGCCAGGAAATACGGAAACCTGAAGCAGCTGCAGCGCCATTTCCTGGTTACGGCCTTGTCAAACAACACCACGCTCCCTCGGGAGAGCAGCTCTGCGCTCTTCCTGCATCCTCCCCCCCATCCTCGCCCCGTCCTTGAGCTGTGGCTATAAACACACAGATGTAAGGACTCAGCGACGAGTTAAACCCCAGCGACAGCACTGACTAAACCCCTTGGAAGGCTCCAGCCCCGCCCCGCCCCCTTGTCGTCGCTATTACGTGTGCGGCTGCTGTAACGGCCGTAACGGCCGCGCCGTGTGGAGCGGCACCAGAGGATGCGGCGAAGAGCGGGAGGTACGTTGTGCTAATGGCTCAGCTTCATAGTGAAAATAGGAAGGAAAATGTGACTGGGACTGTAGCCTTGTTATGGTGGAATGTTGCAATGCTGGAGCCTGAGGACTTATTGAGATATTGAATGCAGCAGGTCAGCACTGGGTATTTGAAGGGCTTCTATCTGTGTAAGCACGGGGCTTTAGCTTTGTTTTTTCCTCCTAGTGCTGCTGGTGCCTTTGAGTTCCATTTCTTTGCAGCACAACGCGAGGCCGGTTTGGTTTCCTTTTTGCCATTCTTTCTTGCTTATTTTTAGCATCGCTGAAACTCAAACAGTCTTTGTTTCTGTTCCTGTTTGGCTGCTGATGTCGTTGGATCATCTCATAGATGTCAAAGTAGTTAAAACAGGCCTGGCTGATACAGGCTCCCTCTCCTGGTTGATTCTGCAGTTGGAATACAGACAACATACAGCAGTATGGTTGGTGTGCTGTTGTTTATCACGGGTCATGAGGCAGAAATAAAGACAGATAAGAGCAGGACGTATTATTTCACAACAGCGCCTTCTGTACTTACTAGGATTTCATAGACTCATGGCTTGGGTTGGAAGGGACCCCAAGGATCATCACGTTCCAACCTGCCTGTCACAGGCAGGGCCACCAACCTCCAGGTCTGGTACTAGGTCAGGATTTCTGACATTCCTTCTCCTTTCTTTGAAACGTGGGCATTAAATGTAGATATTGATGTATAAGTGACAGATATGCCTGAGAACTGCTGCTGTGTTATGTACAGAATCAAAGCAATGCCTTGTTAGCTCATCTATGGAGATGGATATTTGCCTACAGATTAACATCACTGCTTTGAATTCCAGCTGGGATGCTCGGTGCTGCATTGCACTTAAAATCTTCCCATGAAGGTGCAGGTGTGTGAGAGATGTGTGTTGTAGTGGGGTCCAGGCCTCTCTGATTATCGGCACGAGTAAACTCAGCTCTTTTGCTTATGTTGTACAGGAAGGTGAATGAAGGATGCTGTGTCCCTTGCAGCGACATGTCTGAGGTCTTCTGGATCAGCCTTTCACTGCAAGGATCTGCCCAGAAGAATCACAGAGTTGTAGGGTTTGGAAGAGACCTCTAGAGATCATCGAGTCCAACCCCCCTGCCAAAGCAGGTTCCCTACACAACTCTGCATGTGCCTTTTGCTCCTCATGTTCAGCCAGCTCTGGGGCTGAAATGAGTTCTAAATTGCCATTGGAGAGAGCCTGGTATGCTACATACATATGTGTGGCACCCAAGGGCTCTTACTGGAAAGCTAGGAAAGTGGCTAAGGTTGTTAGGGAACCCATCTTTAGGTGTGGGGTGAAATGGTGCTTATGCCTAAGTTGGGCATTTCTGTGGGTAATGGCAGATAAATAGTTAAGGAAAAATATGTTTTTCTTGACAAGTTTGCATTATATAGGGTAAATTAAGTAGGTGAAGTTGAGAATGGACTGAGTTGGATCTTGGTCTTGTCAAAAGAGCAAGGTATCACTGTTGTTTTTTTAAGTGATGGGTAACATTTGAACATCTTGCATTGCAGGATTCACTGCTGGTCTTAAATAACACGTTCTCTGAAACACTTTGCCTTACTTGTCAGCACAGTTTTGAGAACCAAGCATCAGAAGCAAGAGTATCTGAAGCAAATAAAGGAGGGAACTAAGCATCAAGGAGTTCTATGGAATTCTCCAATGAAAGCTTTTTGGATCTCATGAGACTTGCTGATAACTGTGGGAATGGATCGTAGATTGACAGTAACAGAATCCCTCCAGGATGTAAGCAATGGTAGAATAATTTTGATGGTCAGGATTGAAGGCCTAAATGAGCTCTGTAGCTTTTGTTGGCTGGCAGCTTTGTTCTTGAGCTGGTGTGATTATCCTGGGGAAACTGGGAAGAAGCAGCACTGTGTAAGGACATATTATAGAATCACAGAATCACCAAGGTTGGAAAAGACCTAAAAGATCATCCAGTCCAACTGTTCGCCTATTACCAATAGCTTCCGCTAAACCATGTCCCTCAACACAACACGTGTGTGTATAGGTAACATCTAATATCCAGGCAGCTGTTTCCAGCTTGTTTCCAAGTAAGAAATGTTGACAGTTTCACTCAGTTTTTCTTCCCCCTATTCAACTCTACAAACCAGAAAGTGGAACGGTGGCTGTTTAGTAGTACTGGGTGCAGTTTGCTTATATATCCAGTTGTGTAAAGACTGCTCTTCTCCTGTCCTACCTCAGTCATTTGCTGTTTGCTCACCTTAATACATGGTAATATAATGAAATATCTCATATAGGATAGAATGTTATTATACTCTTGGACACACCAATTAGCACGTCTTTTTTTCCTCATCTAAAGGAGATGATTTTACTACCCGTTGATAAAAGTGTAAAACTCACCTTTAGATAAGATTTTCTTGGTTTTAATTCTGGCGTTGTCATCTCACTTGCAGTAAGTCCGTGAGACACAGTAACATCATGGTGGATGTGGGCAAGTGGCCAATATTTACCTTGCTGTCACCTCAAGAAATAGCATCTATTCGGAAAGCATGTGTGTTTGGTACATCAGCCAATGAAGCTATATACACAACGCACAATGATGAGGTAAGGCTTTGTTAAAATGGAGCAGAGTTTGCAAGCCTGGGTAGACTGTGATTTCTTCTTTCAAATCCTATAAAAGTTGTAGGATTCAGTCCCCAGTAGTAGAGCTGTAGCTGAGAGAATATGCTCTTACATCACAGAATCACAGAATGAGCTGGGTTGGAAGGGACCTCAAGGATCACGTAGTTCCAACCCCCCTGCCTGGCAGGGCCACCAAACATACACATTTACTAGATCAGGTTGCCCAGGGCCCCGTCCAACCTGGCCTTGAACACCTCCAAGGACGGGGCATCCACAGCCTCCCTGGGCAGCCTGTTCCAGGGCCTAACCACTCTCCTAGTGAAGAAACATGACAATATTGTCTTCCACTTCTGTGATTGTATACTTTTTTAGTGCAGTTCTGCAAATGAGATTCCTGTCTCTCTGGCCTACACAGGTCTGAAGCATTCAGACACACTAGTTGTCTTCCTGAGTGCCCCAGTGCTGACCTTCAAGTTTAACTTCAGTGAGTGAAGTCTTTGAGCCTCAAAAGTCCATGGCACAGTTCTGCCCAGGGTTTCATGAAGATATCACCAAATCCGTATGCACCTGAGTGTAAGTCATTAGAAATCAGTCTTCCTATGTTTTTCAGGTGTTTGTTTTTGGACTGAATTGCAGCAATTGTTTGGGAACTGGAGATAGTCAGAGCACGATAGTACCAAAGAAACTAGAAGCCTTATGTGGGAAGAAGATTTCTAGTCTCAGCTATGGAAGTGGACCACACGTTGTACTTTGCACTGAAGGTAGGAAGTGAATGTTTAATACAGAAGGATAAGTTACACATTTAAGTTCTGCTTATATTTAACAAGAGTGGATGGGAGGGCAATTGTATGAATTTGTTAATTGGATCTTAATATACATCATAATGCACACAGAATCACAGAATGACCTGGGTTGGAAGGGACCTCAAGGATCATGTAGTTCCAACCCCCCTGCCTGGCAGGGCCACCAAACATACACATTTACTAGATCAGGTTGCCCAGGGCCCCGTCCAACCTGGCCTTGAACACCTCCAAGGACGGGGCATCCACAACCTCCCTGGGCAGCCTGTTCCAGGGCCTAACCACTCTCCTAGTAAAGAACTTCCCCCTAACATCCAACCTAAATCTTCCTTCTTTTAACTTAAAACCATTTCTCCTAGTCCTGCTGTTGTCAGCGATTATTGCATACTTCAATATTTTTGCAGATGGTGAAGTGTACGCGTGGGGACATAATGGCTACAGCCAGCTGGGGAATGGCGCAACCAATCAGGGCGTTACTCCTGTTCAAGTCTGCACAAATCTGTTGCTAAAGAAAGTGATTGAAGTAGCTTGTGGCTCTCACCATTCCATGGCGTTATCGTTTGATGGGGATGTAAGTTGAAACCTGTTCAAATCTCTTAATTCCTTCTTGAAGTGAGTGGTGTGGGTGACCTTGCAGTCTGCAGTGGCTGCAACGCAACCTTTGCTATTGCTGCCTTGACCTAATGTGGCCTTTTACTTCAGAGCAGACTTAGCAATTTTCTCCCCACTACTTCCTACCTCTCCCCACACCCCCTCCCCTAAAAAAAAGAAAGAATAGGGTAATAAATGTTTATTTGTTGTATGTTTTACAAGGAGGACACCAGACAGCTGTACCACTTACAGAGGGAAGACTCTTTGTGATATGCAAAAGTGGAGATGGCTTGCTTTGCAATTGATACTAAAGGGGTTTGTTGAGTTGTTAGTTCACTTGTTAGCCTTCAGTCTGTTTCTTGCAGTCTTCATGACTTTCAGTGTTATTATGGAAAGAATGTTGCTTTGTGCATCCCTACATACTTGTGTAGCTGCTGAGCGAGCGTTTGTCATGTGTGCCAAGTCTGCTTTGTGCTATTTGTTTCTGTGGCTTGAGGCTATGTGTCATGGGAAGCATGTGGAATTATTCTCCATTTAGTCAGATTTGACCTGTGTGTGTGTGCGATTTGGAACTGCATTTCGCTGCATGGAAGAAAGCTGGAGTCAACTCTGCTTAAAAAGAAACAACACGAAAAGCACTAACCTTTCTAGCGATGAAAACAGAAACTGCAGCTCCTTCCTAGTAATCTGAGCACATCTGAGTTGTAGTTAATTATGGAGTCATAATACTGCAGTTAATACAAAGGAGCTGAGGGTAGGAAAGAGAGTGAGTTAATTTAAGTGGAATGCATTCTATCTCTGAAACGAGAGCCTGTGCTTAGAGAAGATCTTTGTGCTGTCACGTTTGCTTGGATTAAATGATAAAATTTGATATGTAATTCTTCTCTGTGTGGGCAGGCAATAGTATTCATGTGTTAGCTTAACTGTTGGTGTCAGCTACTGTGGTAGCTGCCTGGGGTGACTGTGCTGTCTTTGGAAATAAACACAACGTGTTTGAAATCTCAGTGGAAGAGGGGAAACTTCTTTGTATTTCCCATGGAGCTGATGCTTGCAGCTGGTTAGCCATTGTGGCTAGTTAATGTACTATAAATACATCCATGGTGTACCTTGCTGTAATGTAGTCCATTTGTGCTCTGAGGTTTTATCTGTTGTAGAATCAGTTAGATTGAAAGCAGTGAAATATTTTAAGTGGAGTTTTATTTTCAGAAGGATTTGGCTGTAGAAAGCCTTGTAGTTTGACCTGAAGTTTCAGAGAGGCATTGGAGTTGGAAGTAACTCCTGGAAATACTTAGAATAATTGATTTGTGCTGTTGGTTCAGTGTAAGTTTGATGCAGTGCAAATAAAAATCGTGAAGACATTTGTTACTGAAATACGTATTACAGATCAAAATATTCAGTAGGAATCTAAGAACCAGAAAATACAGGTAATGATAAGCAAAAGACTAATGCTTTCTTTTCTCTTCAAATTAGGCATGACATGTGAGTTGTGGGTTTTTGTTGCCTTGTGGTGGTGTTGTTACTGATGTCTGACTCTTGGCTTGGTGAACTTGCTCTCCTCTAGATTAACCTGCACCTTAGGGTGTGTATATTTTACATACAGTATCTCTGTCAACATGCAGGTCACGAGCATGTCTGTAGTATTTCCAGTAAGACAAACTTGTTAACTATCTGGTTTATCACAGAGCTATCAAAAATAGTTTTATGCTAAGGGTGTAACTTCAGTAATAAATACTGAAGAAACCCAATGTCCAAAGTTGTAAGTATTTTTATAGCAAACTACTTTCCTGTCTTTTGGACTTAAACATGAAAGAAGGCTTTTCTAATACAGATTAGCTGTGTGCCACTGGCAAACTTGGAACTGTAAGAAATGCTGCTTTTTGTTAATGCCATTGTGTAACAAGGTTATGTTACTTTGACGCATGACCTGATAAAACCAGCTGCTTTAACAACTGGAAGACTGAATAAGAGGTATGATTAATCAGGCTATAACCAAGGTTATTGTTCTCTGAAGAGTATTGAACTGTGGGGGCTTCAGTGTGTCTGGGGAAACAAATCACTTTCACTTTGAATTCATGTTTTTCCAACATCATGAAAGCATGAATTCCATTCATTCTGCTCTTCTAGTCCAACTTCTACTTAAGGTGGAAGTACATTCCTTGTGCTGGCTGAGGTCAAATGCTCTGATTCTGTAGTGCAAAGCTGGATAAGTGCTATGTTCTTATTTGTTAGGTCAATTCTGTTGCTGTTAATTTAAAACAGGTGAAAATTATCTTAAGCATTTAAGCTAGTTAAATAGGTTGGTTGACCCAATCTGATCCTGGCTATAGTACAATTATTATTTATCACTGCTATCAAGTCTTAAACTACAGTTTTGTTTTGTTTTATGGACAGCTGTATGCTTGGGGCTATAACAACTGTGGTCAAGTTGGATCAGGATCTACAGCAAACCAGCCAACTCCTAGGAGGGTTTCAAACTGTTTGCAGGATAAAATGGTAGTTGGCATTGCTTGTGGTCAGACCTCCTCCATGGCTGTAGTAAACAACGGTGAGGTAAGCACTGCTGTGTTCGTTCGCTCTCTATCAGCTACCCTGTCTTACAAGATTAGGGTCTGAGCATGGAATAAATGCAGATGGTCAAGTGTGCTGTCTTCATGTTAAATGCTCCATCATATGGCAAAAACTGCATTGGAATATGCCTTCATTCAGTCTGCATCTGCAGGAATGTGAACAGTTGTATTCAGTATCTTCATCATTTCAGTAGCTTCTTGAACATGTGTCTTGATGAGACTTTTGAAGGCATGCACAATTAAACGGTTAATCTTTCTGCAGAAATACAGGGAGTGATCCTAGTTTTTGAATGTGTTGCTGAGCTGCCAGCTCCAAAAAAAACCCAACACAGGAAGAATTTGAACGTTTCCCTAGTATTGTGCAACAGTCCCATTTCAAGTTAGAAGTTTACATGCGAACTTGCCTTTAAGTTTGAACTTTAACTTCAAATCACTGCGTCTCAGGAGGTAACACTTTCCTGTGACAGAAGGGGTTGCAAAGGTCCTTGAGTTTGAGATGAGCTTTAATTTTGTCTTCATCTGTCCACCAAAACAAAACTAAAGGAAAAAATTGAGCAAAGTTGGAGGCTTCATCTCATATTAATCCAATAGATGATCAGATTTATTTTAAACACAGAAGGAAAGTACAGGGAAAAAAGTCAACTGAACCTGTTAAAACTTGCAGTAAACTAAAATCTGTGTCATTAAGAGTTTTATTACTTCAAAGCAATATATTTTTGAACACAATAAAGGTGTATTTAAAATGTAATACAGGACAGAAAAGCTGAATACAGTCAGTTGTACAGCGTAGTTAGTATCTGTCATCCTTCCCTGTATTCCTTTTGAAACAGTATATAGATTTCTTATAGTCCTTTTTGGACTTGTGCTTGATACTAAATCTGAAGAAAATAAGAATGTCTATTCTGTATTTCTAGGAGGCTGGCTTACTTTTGTTTCCCTTTTGCCTTTAGGTTTATGGCTGGGGTTACAATGGTAATGGTCAGCTGGGTCTTGGAAACAATGGCAACCAACTAACGCCATGCAGAGTGGCAGCATTACATGGTGTGTGTATACTCCAGGTATGTCTAATGTAGATGTGAGGGATGCATTCATATTTCTAGCATCTGTGGAAGCTGTATCTTTAGTGTCTTACTGCTGCTTCTGGATTTCACAGCTCTAATGCTGAATTTACTTGGTTCCTACAAATTGCATTAGGCATATAAAAAGGGGTAATCGCTCTGTAAAGTGCTTGCTTATGTGAATGCTTTACGTTTGGACAGCGTAACTGAGTAAATTATGTTATGGGTAAAAATTACATCTTTGTTACAGAGCTGTATGAGTGAACTGCAGTAGGGAAACGAGGGAACGAATATGTTCCAGTTAGATTCTATGTTGATATTCTAATTAGCCCTTCTAATGTGTTTTGTGCTAGCCTTAAGTACTGAGAAATAACACATTTTATTAGGTTGAAGATGGGTAGATAAAGAATGCCTGAGGTATTTAACATCAGCTAGACTAAGGTAATGTGCGTGGTAATGTTGTTCTTGTCTCTTTTTTGTGTAGTAATAATGCTTATACATTTACTTACAGATTGCCTGTGGCTATGCACACACACTAGCACTAACAGATGAGGGTTTGCTCTATGCCTGGGGAGCTAACACTTATGGGCAGCTGGGAACTGGCAATAAAAGTAACCAGCTAAGCCCGCTGCAGATCATGATGGAAAAAGAAAGGTAATCTTTCTGAAGCTGTTTCTGTGTTGATATATTTGGGCACACGTTATGCGGTCTCTAGCATTGGAAGCATGTGCATTTGGGGTACGGTGGATTGGATTTCTATTGCTAACATTAAAAGTACAGGAAAGCATGGTGACTTTGTCTATCGACTGAGGCCTACATTAAATCAGTTTTCTGAAAGAGCCTTGGACAAGTGCCTCTGGGCAGTGGTCAATTATGGAAACAGAATTCAATTGACAAGCTTGTTAGAGCTGTGGCTAAGTGCTCCTGCTTTCATCAGTGGTAGCATTTAGCAGTTTCTCAGGTTTGTAGCAGATTGACCTTTGTCCACACTCAGCACTCATATAATATTTGGCATGTAAGTCCTATGGCTCTTCTGCTGTTTGCTTGCAAACACAGACCTCACTCCCTTTCTCAGGATCCATGTGTATACCTGAAGATAATCTTAATTTAGAAACCTCATGGTCTATAAATCCCTTAACTTGTGTATCTCTTAGGTCATAATCTCCTTTTAAGTAGGGAATACTCGCGGCTGACTGTCTTGGCAGTCCTTTCATGGAGGTGTGATTCTTCTTGGTTCTAGCACAAGGGGATTCTGTAAGAAATGAGAGGAAAAGAACAGATGTGTGCATCAATAGCACACTGAAGACTTTACTTAAAATGCAATGATAGCTCTTTAAGAATGATGAGTTAAGTGTGTTTAAATAGACAGTGCTTCATTTGAGCAGGAACTTGTTCCAAACTGAGTTTCAGCATTAAGGGAAGGAAATTAGGGTGATGAGGAACTTGTGCATGTTTTCTGGAAGTGATGGATGCCCCATCCCTGCAGACACCCAAAGTCAGGCTGGATGGGGCTCTGAGCACCTGATGGAGCTGTAGGTGTCCCTGCTCACTGCAGGGCAGTTGGACCAGATGGCCTTTAAGGGTCACTTCCAACTCAAATGATTGTATGAAAATAACAGCAAAATTGGAAGCCGGAAACACAGGCAGCAGATCAGTTCTCTGTTCACATATAAGGGAGGTAAGGATTAAAAGGGGGACAGAAGTGCTTTGTGGGGAAAAAAAGGCTTATTGAAAAATACATAGGTTCTCAATTTCAAAATGACAATTTTCACGTCTGTTTTGAAAGAAGTTCTGTAAAGTGCTCTATAATATCATAGTAGTATTAAAACTTTCTGGACTGTTCATTATCTATAGGTTTGCAAGTTTCATGAGCATTTATCACTGAGAATGAGTATCTGATGTGTATTGCTTTTAAAGGTGAGGGTGGGAAATAATGTTTTTCTTCATCTCCTTTCTATGGTAATGGAAGAGATGGAGAAATGTCCAATAAAAGTGACAGCATCAATGTCTGATTACAGTAAAATCTGCAAGTAATGCCAGTGCAGCTCTTAAATAATTGTCTGTTCAGGCAGAGACATGCTGGTACAGGACAAAGAAGTGCAGGAGTGTAGGTGCATAGCTTGCTCAGCTCTTATTTTGATGCAGCGCTTTCTAAGGTCACCCAATTCCGTACCTTGAAGTATTTTACAAGGTTTCTTCTGTTTGCAGGGTTGTGGAGATTGCAGCCTGCCACTCTGCTCACACTTCAGCTGCCAAGACACAGAGCGGCCAGGTGTACATGTGGGGCCAGTGCCGTGGCCAGTCTGTGGTCCTTCCCCACCTCACTCACTTTGCCTGCACTGACGATGTGTTTGCTTGCTTTGCTACCCCTGCTGTTATGTGGCGTCTTCTCTCAGTAGGTGAGAACAAGCTCTGAAGTGGCAGCCAATGATAAAAGTGGTTACTTCTCATTTAGCCTGTCTTTGTGCTTATAGTGGTCCAAATAACAGCATCTCGTCTATAGAAGAAACTAAATAAGCTTACTATAGACAGAAGATTAGCTGGGAATGCTCAGCCTCTGGGTAAATCCGAGTCTTGTTTTATCCCACTTGCTCAGTTTTCTAATCCTATGAAGTATTTGTTACTCTTGCCCTTTGCAGAGGCCTGGTGGTTGTCCTGAACTGTTGTCTTTTCCTGGTGGTGAAGGCTCTAAATGGCATCTTCCTAGTTTCAATAACATAGATTTTCAATTTTTATGAAGTCTTTCCAGATTGAGTATAAAAAGTATTTGGATATTGTTCCTGTATTTTAATTCTTAACCTAATATTCCCAATTACTCAAGTATTTACATCAAAAGCCTTGATTCTCTGAGCATTTTTAATCTCCATCCTACGTATATTTTTCCTTCTCCACCTTTTTTATTCATACAGGCTATAAAGCCCCTTTTCTCAGCTTTTTCTTAGTGAGAGTTAACTGCATAAAGATTATGTCCTACTTCCACTTATGGTGGTTCTGCCAAAGAAATGAGTCAGTCACTCAGGATTGGCTGTACTGAAGTTCAGATCTGCAGCCTTTTTGAGGAATTAAGGTATTTGGAGTGAAAGTCCATCATCAGCATAGCTTAAACTAAGCTGGTGACCTAGGAAAAGAAAATCACATGAGCAAGTGAATGGGTATTGGAGTTTATTTAACCCCAGTGAGATGCCAGCTCTGTGTGATCCATGCAGAGTAAACTTCAAGAGCATGGGTTGTTTTTTGTGGCAGAAATATTACATCTATTACCGTAGTTTCTTACATTATAACAGTATATAATATATATTATTATACATTTTAAACTGTCCCTAATTATGAGAAGTAGTTTGCATGTGGGTGACCTATATGCAGTCCTGTGGGTTGCTGGAGACAAGCCGCATCTTCCTGCAATGGAAGCATTTTTTCTCCTACTTTCTCCTACTTTATACTTCTGAGATGCATAAAATAATGGGTTAAGGTTAAGTTACCTGGAAATGTAGGGTTCTTGCTTTACTCACTCTTAGCCAGCTTATGCTGCATATCTTGCTAGGATTTCTAAGGGTACAAAACAGGATCTGAGGCCACTGCAATTGACCTTAGTATTAAGAACTGTCAAAGAGCTGTGATCTCACAGCTTTAAACCCCTTCCAAAGTTGCAGAAGTTCTCTAAGGATAGTGTGTGCTCTCAGTACAGTCTCCCTTCTTGCAGCAGATCTTGTATTGTCACAATTGACTGATAAACTGAGTATAACAGCAGCAACAGTAGATGACATTGGTGAGCTCTGGCAGAGACTCAACCTGCAGGCTGTTGCTATACACTGTGTCTTGAGTGAGTTGTAGGTGGGTGCGGGTTGGCCAGAGGTGAGTTTGCAGGCTGGTCTCTCTTGGTGTAATCTATGTGGTAGTGCAGAGCAGAGCTGACCCAGCGCTATTGGTAAGCTACCAGAAGGCTGCTGATTTCACTGCTGGTCCATGCATGGAGAGCGAGGAAGTAAGTCCTCCACATACTGGAGAGTCTCCTTGGTGTGCTGGGTAATGAGGTGGAGTGTGGACTGCTGACCATTGCTGCACACACCTTGTGGAGCAGTCCTTGCCAACAGGAAAGGGCAATACATTCATTCATTTGAGCCCTGATACTGAGCTGTTTTCCTTGCCATTCAGTTACTTCAGTGGTTAGCTTTAATTACAGTGATGTATGTGTTCTGTATAAGGTACTTACATGTGCTTTCCTTGTTTAAAAATTGCTCCTGCAGAGCAAGAAGACTTCCTAACAGTAGCAGAGTCTCTGAAGAAGGAATTTGACAGCCCAGAAACCTCAGACCTAAAGTTCCGAGTGGATGGAAAGTACATCTACGTTCACAAAGCTGTTCTAAAAATCAGGTAGTGGTTGTATTTCACACAGCTCCTGTTTAAACAGTAAAACCTTTCAGTGTTGCATCTAAGGGGAGAGGGGAAATAGGAGGGGGTGACACCTTAAATCTGCAGTATATGCTATCTGTGTATCTGTAATCACTTTAAATGAAGAAACTGTAGAGGGCATTGAATCAAAACTCTGCCTTAAAGCAGTCCGTACTCAGTTTGCATTAAGTCTATTTGTTGTTACCAGAATAATATATTTTTATAAGCTAGTCTGTATACTGAAATGTTTCTATAGCAGAGGTTGAATTGGTTTTGTCTTGATGCATAAGTATAACAATGTACGCTTTATTAGGAACTAAAATACGGACCATTGACTGATAAGCTATGGTAACGTATGTGACTGTTGTAGAGGACACCAAATACTTCAGAGGGGCTATAATGTTTCATTCATATGTATATATGGTAGTGTTCCAGATGGTGTCTTTGTCTCTCAGGTGTGAACACTTCAGAACCATGTTTCAGTCCTACTGGAATGAGGATATGAAGGAAGTAATAGAAGTAGACCAGTTTTCTTACCCTGTGTATCGTGCCTTTCTCGAGTACTTGTATACAGACAGTGTGGACCTCCCGCCTGAAGATGCAATAGGTATTGTTGTGGTCCAGTTCTACTAACAGCATCTATAGAAACTAAGAAAAGGCATGAAGAATAAATGTATTAATATAGGCTTCTAGTCCTGTGATGCATTATTTTTTTTTCTGGTGATTGATTCTGCTGCCTTTAAACAACCACTGTAGCAAATTTGCTACAGCAGAAGTAGCGCGTGATGTACTTGCACACCTTACTGAATATAAGGTAGGATAATACAAAAGGATGTGTCTAGATGTAATGATGGAAACATGGGTAGCAAAGCTAAGAACAAGCTATGATTCAAGCCTAGAATGTTACAGTGGTAAACTTATGCTCATGTTGTGTTCCACTCTCAAGCATTTAGCTATGAGAATCAGTGTGACAGCTCACCTATTTACAGAGATTAGCAGGACGTGGGTTATAAAAGGCCTTTCTTCCTACCTGGTGGTAAAATGCTCTTATAAAAGAGTAGAGGCCTACTTGCAAGAAGTGTGTTATATCCATATAGAACTGCATACAGATGCAGACTGTACCCTGGGAGAGTAAATTGTTGAAAGGACAGAAATAATTGCATGTGACTCATATGATGACGTTTTAATTGCAGGGCTTTTGGACTTGGCTACTTCGTACTGTGAAAATAGACTGAAAAAACTGTGTCAGCACATTATCAAGAGAGGGATTACTGTGGAGAATGCATTTTCATTGCTATCTGCAGCTGTCAGATATGATGCAGAGGTAAACTTCCAAAGTTCAGTCTCTTAAATAGGTGGCTCCTTTCTGACCTAAACTGTGGAGGAAAGCAGTCAGTTACGTTTTCATATAAGCTAGCTCTAACTTCATATCAGATAGCACTGTCTGCCACTTCCAGGATTTGAGAGTGTTGCCTTTGGAATTAAGAGCTGCATTGCAAATAGGGTTTTTATATATCTATTTTGGATATGGCAGAGTGGATGGGAGCAGGGAAGGGGAGCTAGATATCTGAACATGGATATCTAAAGGTGACTGAAGTCGCAGGTAGAGAATTGATATCTGTCAGTATTTGCATTGCTCAGCTCGTGTTGAAGGTCTGTAGCACTGTGCAAGGTAATTATGAAGGCGGAGGACCAGAGTGTGGAGAAGGAGGAAGGTCAGTGAAACATTGTGCAGAATGTCTGGTGGTTGCATTGGTAGATCACCAGCGTGCAGCTTTGTCATGTATCAGGAAGTATCCCTGGGCTTTCTGCAGCCCTTTGTGCTCAAAATAGTATCTGTGCATAGTATTTGCGGCTTAGTTAGTTTTTAATGTGCTATTTCTAAAGCAGTTGGTTCACAGGCAGTGAATTCTGTGCTTTTCTTGCACTTGATATCTATCAGTAGGCATGAAATGCCTTAATGCAGCTACTTCAGAGACTTACTTCAGAGCCTTATGGTGCATTGCAAGTTTGATGTGCCATAGTGAAGGGCTGCCTGAGTGTCTGAATTGTGGCTTCAGCTCTATGGTGATTAAAGATTGCCTTGGTGTGAGTCATGGCAAACTGGAAGACTTCTGTGCTTTAGCCTCAGAAGGCTGGTTGTGGAATGGGTGTTCAGTGTGATTGATCTTGCCTGTAAAGGGAAGCTGGAAATGAAGTGAGAGTGGTTGGCCTAAACGCTGCATTAAGGAGAGAGTGGGCGATACTGAAGGGCTGCCTTGTTTGTTTAAAGCAGTAGTTGAAGATGTGTAGTAATACTAGATCAGAGTTTGAAATTGCTTGGGTGATGTAGTTCATTCAAGGGTCTGTGTGTCTGGAAGACAGCGGGTAAAAGGACTTCACTAATATAAAATGCTTTGTTTAATGTGATACTCTGCTGTTTTTGGGGATTGAGTGCCTGGATCCTGGAGCACAGGTATTATGAGGAGCACCTGAGGGAGCTGGGATTGTTCAGCCTGGAGAAGAGGAGGCTCAGGGGAGACCTTATTGCTCTCTATAACTTCCTGAAGGGAGGTTGTAGTGAGCTGGGGGTTGGCCTCTTCTCTCGCATAATCAGTGATAGAACTAGAGGGAATGGTTTTAAGCTGCACCAGGGGAGATTCAGGCTGGACATTAGGAAGTATTACTTCTTGGAAAGGGTAGTCAGGCATTGGAATGCACTGCCCAGGGAGTTGGTGGAGTCACCGACCATGGGAGTGTTCAAGAAACGTTTGGATGTGGTGTTGATGAATATGATTTAGCTGGGAAGTATTGGTAATGGTTGGACTAGATGATCTTCTAGGTCTTTTTCCAACCTTGATAATTCTGTGACATGACTAGATCTAGTTCAGGTCTTCTTTCTGATTGTAAGGTTAAAACCTATCATTGGATGTACTTGTGCCTTTTTCCACTTAAACCTGTATTAAATACAGCTTGCTGGGAGTGCATCCATCCGCAAATGAAATTTAGCCTTTTTTATACAGAGTATTGAATTTTCCAAGGTTTCTTAATAGTAAAAGAATACTGTTTGTTGTACTCTGCTGTTGCATCGACTTGGTATATGGATTTTTAATAAAGCAGTGCAAAATACTGTGATGTGTACGCTGTAATTTTGTTTGAAATGCTGCTTAATTCTGTTCTTCTTAAAAAGCAAACCCTTAGCGTTCAGTTCTAATAAGCTTGTCTTTTTTTGTTGCACAGATACCTTACAAGTCAAGATCTGCAGCTTCATAAAGCCTGGTGTTAGGCCAGGACTCATTTTTGTATTGCTGCTGTGTCAAGATCTCGCTGGCACACAGTTGCTCTAGTTGTCAATATTGAGCTCAAGTGAAAACCTGAATAATACCCAGTCTGTTATACCTATGGTGGCTTAAAGATCTGTGCATGGTTGCTGTGCCTTACTGCAGCACGCAGCCTGCTGAGCTAAGGAGGAAGGGTGTATTCTCATGTAGAAAGCACAGTTCCATACGTTGGTGAAGCACTAATGGAAGTGGAACAGAACGGGGAACTGCTGTTCTGGAAGGGCTGTGGCATCTTCCTTATAGCAGCTTTGCTCTGCATCACGAGGAATCTCCTCCTCAAAGGGGAGCTGAAAACAAACAGTCCAAGTGTGAAGCATTCTGTGATCAACATCACATTGTCAACTGCTGTCTTTTGTTTTTTAGACTTCCTTTCTCTCTGACATCATGTGGGTGCAATGATGGTTCTCTGGGAGGCTTTTCTAATCCTTAAATGGAAGGCACTTCCAAGTAGTCTCAAATATCTGGAGCACACTCTGCAAGGAATGCCGTATTGTGCCACAGTCTATTTTTTTCTTGGGTCATGTGAGACATAATGTAACCTGGGTCTCTTTCTAATGGGCACAGGGTCTTCTGCCTGAACTCTGCTTTCATATTGCCCCGTATACGCTTGTGTTGAGCCTGGTGATGCACAACTTGAAGGCTTTATATAATTAAAGAGGAAGTTGAGCAGCCTTACACGTAGATCTGAGTTCATATTATGGAATGAAAGAGCTGAGTTGTCTTCATCCACAGTCTTGGTCATGTTTTACTTCCGTACCAATTCCTGTTATTTGTATTGGGTTATAATGGCTGTCAGTAAATGTAAATGAGACAGTTCATGTGAGGGAACTTTAAGGAATGCATTAAAAATCAGCTGTTGTGAGCAGTGTGAGTGCAGCTGTATAGGGAGAACCAAACTACAGCTGTTTTGTCCTCATAGCTGTTAGTGGGGGTGGAGTCATTTTCTGCTGTGTTTATGTAGTGATGCTGGGAGGAGGGAGGAAAAGGTTAAAAGGTGCTGGGTTAGTTTGTCTCACTCTCTGCAGAATTAAAGCTTAGAAAGGCGTTTGTGCCCTACTGAATGTAAGCTTTGTAATGGAAGAAAGATGACGAGACTTCTTTCTTTCTTCTTTCTATTCAGGACTTAGAGGATTTCTGCTTTAAGTTTTGTGTCAACCACTTGACTGAAGTGACACAAACTACAGCATTTTGGCAAATGGACGGTTCCCTGCTAAAGGAATTCATTGCTAAAGCCAGTAAATGTGGAGCCTTTAAGAACTGAATTGAGGATGTAAGTGACGGGCATCTGTAGGATGTTTTGCAGATGTAACAGGTTGGTGTAACTGCGCGGGTAAAAGCGTTACCTGGTCTCCTGGAGCAGAAGTTGTGGAAGGCCACAGCAAAACATTCTCTGTACTCAAGATTGAACTGCTGTAAATCTGTCAAGCGATGTACCTGCTCGTATTTAGCAGATCTGGATGGAGGGACTAGCACAAGAGCTCCAAAGGAGAAAGTAAAACTGCAACATCCACAAGACACCAGGTGATGCTAAGGACTTTTAGGCTAGGAAATCCCATTTCTAGTATTGCCTTTTAAACGTACTGTTTGAGCCTTTTGGGGCTCAGAGCCCCTGAATGAAGTCACTTAAATCATTAGCTCTCTGTGTTATAAAGAGCCAAAGGGCACGGATATCTTTTATTGCAGTTGCATGATGTGAATGACATTGCTGGTTGCTGCATGTAATTAACCAAGTGTATTTGGTGCTTAGAGAAGTGTGAAAACAATGCATCCTCAAAGCTTGCTGAAGTAACTCTGACAAAAGTAACTCTGAAGAGAGGGGTTGCTAGCAGATCTAGAGCTCAATATAAGTTGTAATGTATACGCTGTGTAATCTGCTGACCTAATATTTATGACAGTTAATGGGAAGATTTCCCCCTTTGACTTAATTGGTTCCCTTAGTGGGAAAGGAATACACTGTTCTGAAAGCATTTGTTTCATTTTTTTCCTATTAAGTATTGTATAAATTCAAACCACATGCAATAAAATTCACTTTTTTAATATCTCTCTCTTTACTAGCAAGCTTCTTTGAAGAAAATGTCAAGCTTTGTGTTTGTGTAGCACACATAAGCTGATTTATTGAGGAAAAACAACCAGAAACCTCAGTTTATTACTGCATCTTACTGACCTGACTGTGCTTGATGTGCATCTGTGACTTCCATTTCAGAAGGCCTGAAGCTTGTCCATAGACACCAGCACAGTACCTGGTGCCTGCAGTCCGTGTTGCTGATGAGTCCAGATGGGAAACACTGATGCTGTAACCTCACAGTGGGGCCATGTGCCACCCACTGTTTGTCTAGTGTGCTTTAAGGATGTTATTGTGCTGTCTCCAAATAACAGGGTAGGAATGTTTAAATTTGAAGCTTAGATTGACATTGACGCAGATTGGGGTAAACCTTTGCTCAGTGTTGCAGAGCCAAGAGTTTCATAGTGTTGTATCTCCTACAGCATAACAGGAAGAGCTCAGCATAGGATCATGTGAAGAAACACTTCCATGTGTGTTAAAAGCAGTGTTAACACACAGCTTGTTCTAGACTGCAAACTACAGACTACTAACTACAGACTAAAGGTCTAGCTTGGTGAGAGGGGAGAAACAAATACAGGGCTGGCCTCAGCAGTAGTTCAGATCCTTGCAATGAGGAAGGAAGAAGAGTTAGCCTGAGTTGAATGAGCTTTACTTCTTTCCATTGATGGTGTACATTCATCTTGGTTTCCCAGTAACTCCTAATCACAGAATTGTAGGGGTTGGAAGGGACCACTGGAGAGAGTCCAACCCCCCAGCCAAAGCAGGCTCCCTACACCACATTGCACAGGCAGGCATCCAGATGGGTCTTTAATATCTCCAGAGGAGACTCCACCACCCCCCTGGGCAGCCTGTTCCAGTGCTCCGTCACCCATTCTCCATGTTAATGCATTGAAGGGCACTGCCTTTGTTTTAGGAGGCTGCAGGCTGGCCCTGGAGCCTGTTGTGCCTGTAGTGTTGTGTCATCCTCTTCAGTGCTGCCTTTGCTGCTGAGGGGCACAGTGTTGGTAAACCCAAGGGTGTGACAGCCTGCCCCCTCCTAGGCCACATCCTATGCATCAGGGAGGCTATTGAGCATCACTAAAGACACAGCTTCCTTAAAAACACTTTATTTTCATTAAGTTACCCTCTTTGTAGCTAATCAATGCTTTTTTGTATTCAAGCCATTTGAATATAATAAACCAGGGGGAAGTTGAATCCTTTCTTAATGAAGAAAGGAAGACGGTCCCGTAGTTTGATACATTCTATGCTATACACATTGATCAGGCTGTAGTACCCAACCACTTCTGGTCTGCCTGTAACCACTGCTCTACCACTGCTGCTACAGCAGACCGAATATTTTAGGCAGTCAATGAACACTTGAAAAACCTCCATCTTACAATTCAGAAGACTTCTCTCCAAGTGCATGTCCTGCTAGTTTATCTTCTTTGGAAAGCCAGAGCAGTGCTGTAGTCCTTTTAACAACAGTGCGTACGTAGATGCAGGCAGGGAATTGGCTGCTTCACACAGTCAGGAGGGGCTGCTGCAATTAAAGTGACTTGAAAAAGCCTTCTGTGGCAGCTGATGGTAGTCCCTTGGCTTTGAAGGAAAAAGTCCCAGTAGAGGGTTTTATTTGGCTTTACAAAACCTACAGTTGATATATAATACGATTTAAAGAGTAACAACTTCAAGTTATTGCAACAGTGAGGTATAAAAATGAGTAAAAACACCCAGTCTTCCCTTGTGGCCATTGCCTGGGAGAAAGGAAACCGCTTACATACTGACCAGATGTGCTCTATATGATTCTTATCATTAGAAAACATGGAGCATTGACACCATGGCTGACATCTGTGGGGGTTATTCAGACACTGTACTGGATGTACTGGCAGCACTCTCTTGGGAGGGGAGGGAAACTTCTTTTAACTCCTGCAGGAGCTCAATCTTGTTATCCAGTCTCTTCCTGCTTTCCAGCAGTTCCTGGATTCTTTCCTCAGTCCCTAATATGGAGGAAACAAAAGGGGGAGGGGTAAAAGCTTTTATTTATGTTTAGATAACAATTAATCATGTATATTTAATGTGTTATAAACTAACAGGTGGGTTGCAGAAGACTCTACTGCTCAGTTTTGCCTAGGGCCACCACTGCCTTTAGAGAGCTGCACTTGCTGCATTACCCCTCACCTCTGCTCTTCAATACAAGGCTTGAAGGTACACTGAGTACTAAGGTTGTCTGCTAAGTTTTATGCTGGGAAAAAAATAAATGCTGAGAAGTAGCACTAGGTCCTCCTGCCCTATTAAGTTAATTTCTAACTCTAAATGTCATAGGTCCCTTCCACCCCAGCATGCTCTATGATTCTGTAGAAGAATAACCTTAATGCTAAAAAACCATACCCAGTGCTGCCACAGTGACAGCATACGTCACGTACCTGAATGAATATTTGTCAGTATGTTTTCAAACAGTCCACAGTCAAAGAGTGATATTACCGTCTCTTCATACTCTGCAGGACAAGAATATCACAGAGGAATGGTTTACGGAAGCCTTAGGTAGTACCTAACATTAGGTGCAGTGCTAATTAAGTAATTACATTATAGTAATTACACACATTACAGCAATTGCTTGAGGTTTTAAGAATAGCCAGGAGAGCACTCCATAGCACTCCCATTGCCAAGTACTAACAGTGGCCCCATGTCACTGTTCTGAGGACTCAAATGCCAGGCAGTCAGGTCACCATTTCTGCTGTGAGAGCAGACTGTCACCGCAGCCCTCTGTACCTGTCTCTGAAGTGTTGTCATCCATCAGCTTTTCCTGTGCCAAGTGAAGGGTGTCCAACATCTCTTCAAATATGTCATCCAGAAGCCCAGCTTGTTTGCATTTCCTGAGAAAGTCGATTCGGACTGTTAAAACACAAACACACGCAATCTTAAACATAACAGATCCTGAGCAGTTTGGGCTTTACCCATTCATTTCAGAGATGGAAACTTTGGTTCAAAACCCACTTCTAGTAACACACACACAGAGACACACACCCAACTGGCTCGTGTTGCTACTCACTCAGCCCTCTGCAGGGAGAACAACAGCGTGGTCGAGTTCTGTACTACAAGAGTGGTGAGGTGCTGGCACAGGCTGCCCAGAGAAGCTGTGGATGCCCCTGGAGGTGTTCAAGGCCAGGTTGGGTGGGGCCCTGGGCAGCCTGGTCTACTATTAAATGGGGAGGTTGGTGGCCCTAGCTGTGGCAGGGGGTTGGAGATTCATGATCCTTGAGGTCCCTTCCAACCTGGGCCGTTCTGCCCTCCTTGCCCCAGTAGTCACTTGCACATAAAGGAAATTGAAGCTTTCAGCACTGCTGCTATCGAACACCTCCAGGCACTGAACATCCGTGCAGTTGTTCTATAAAGCCAAGCACACCTTTGTGTCTGCTGCTTTTCCTCCTTAGTATCCGTAATCCATTTTCTTCTGCCGTCTCTTCTGTCCTCTGTAAGAAAATCAGTACATGTCTGAACATCACACGGATGTTGACTGCTCTGTTTGTTTCTTAACTGCTATTACTGCACATGCACAATATACTCAATAGCTGAGAAATTCCTGGGGACAAATAACCCAGTTGTGAAAGACTGGAGCCTTTGGTGGAAAGGCAGGTGTGGGTTTCCGTTTTAGAACTACTTAAATGTGGAATTACCATTTGTTCCATGATGGTGGAAGATTTCGATGCATGTCTTCTCCTCTTATTAGCTGCATCTAGAAATCAAGAGACAATGAAGCCTGAGAAATCTGTGAAAATGGACTTTTTTCTTCCAACCAATCCTTGTTACTGTTAATACATCAGTCTCTCTCCACCACAGCATCAGAAGCAGAAGAAAGGAAGCTGGAGAAGCGTTAACAACTGCCACCAAAAGCTGAGGGTTTTAAGGGCAGTGGAGTGGGATCCTTCAGAACGAAAGGCCACGTTTAAGAAGTACTGAAGTGAATGGAGAAGATGCAGATGCACACATGGATCTCAACCAACCCCCTCCTGCAAGACCATCAACCCACCACTCAACATAAAGGGGGAATAACATCAAGTCTGTTCAAAGGGGTTACTGACTGCACTGTGCAGGCTTGTAAAGGAGATAGAAAGAAATGAAGCCATTAAAAGCAACTCACCATAGTGATTGGTCCTGTTGCCTGGGTCATGTTTCGAGCAGAACACTCTGAAGTTTCAGTTCAGTTACAAGAGAAAAGGTATGAATGAATAGAAAGGAATACATACACAGAGTTACGATGACACAGGAGAGGTGCTCCAATGTGCCTGAATTCCCAACACTGCCCCCTGGTGGTGGATTTTAACCCTCCTCATACTTTAAATCTATTCTTTCCCAGTTAAAAGCAACCTTCATAAGCACGAGGGCTTCTAATAACACCCACACAGCAGTTTTTACTACCCAGGCCACCTTATGTGGAAGCACTTTCCTGCATCACTGGTACTATGCATTATGCTGATGGCCCCACCTGTACTGTTAGTGACCCTTTGCAAAGCACCGTGTACCTTTTCTGCTCTGTTTGCTTCGATAATCTCAGAAAACCATCAAAATCCAACCACACATTCAATAAATAACACCGCAACCTGGACCACCCCACATCAGAAAAGGCTGTTAAATACCGGTAGACTCCATTTACTTCATCTGTTTCTATGGCTGCATCATCACACAGGGCACAGAAGTAGTGGTAGCTCCTGCGACAGGCTCTCTCCTCACACCCCACTGTAGCTCCTTTCTTGCGACAGAAGTTGCACACCTACAGCAAAGTGAAATCTAACTTAGGAAACAAGCATTATCCTCTATAGGAAAGCCCAGTCCTTCATTGCAAGACTTAGAGCCTCTCAGTGAAATCTCTTAGTTTTTCCTCTTGGGGAAAAAAGAGGCCAGAAAACACAATAAATCCCAATTACTAAGAAAAATAATAATGGAATGTCAGTAAGTGCGATGTCAAATTGATGTTTTTGATTCTAAATCTGTAATTTCCCCAGTCTTAATAGGTCAGGCGGACCAAGGCCACCTTTCATTTCCTCTCCCCATCATAACCGACCAGACAACCTCAGTGTGCCCCCTGCTTTGAGGCAGCGCTGAGTGCTGGTTCAGAAACTGCCTTACCAGACGCTTTCCTCTCTTGAGTTCATTCAACACAGACTCCACATCAAACCTTAAATCTAGATTTTCTGGGTTATATTCTTCAGATTCCACAAATCCAGAGGAAAATAACTAGAGACAAAGAGACAATGATAAGAATTAACAGAGCCAGTTAGTCGTCAACCTATACAATGTCCCTCTTTATCAGTGATTTTATACATCCAGCCTGGCCTTGAATGCCTCCAGGGTTGGGGCATCCACAGCCTCCTTGGGCAACCTGTTCCAGTGCGTCACCACCCTCTGAGTGAAAAACTTCCTCCTAATCTCTAACTAAACCTCCCATGTTTCAGTTCAAAACCATTCCCCCTTGTCCTATCGCTATCCACCTTTGTAAACAGCCTTCAGTGCTCTTCCACTCTCCTTTAGGTACCACCCAACTGAAAACCACTCACCAAACAATTCTGATGAGCTGCAATATTTTGCTCTTTGGCAACGTACATTATAGAAGCAGCATCCCCTTCTGAACAGAACGCACACGTCCTCCTCACCATTTTCGCCATTATCTGGAGAGCACCTGGAACAAAACACAAAGAGATGGACAAAAACCTCATAGGCCAGGCAGGATGAGCAGAGAGCAGCAAAGCCAACAAACACAAGTTTTACTTGGTGGTTTCTGGGCAAGTCCACAGCAGGAATCTTCAATTCCTCACTCCCACGAGGTGGGACGCTCCGAACACCTGGGACGTCACCTCCGACAGCCCAGAGCACTGTAGAATAAGAGCAAGAACAGCCTGGTGTTAGTTTCCAGAAGGATTTCAAGTATCCCAGTGACACAAGTACGAGACAAGCAGGAAATCTCACAGCCCACCAAGTCTGGCCCATATTTCTCTCTTTCAGCAGTCAACCCATGCCTTAATCAGTTCCATATCCCTTCTATTTTATGGGAGGGAAGGTCTCAAATGAGAACACCGGGACATAAAGGGATTTCTTCTTTCCCCCAGCACCTTTCTGTACCTCGCAAGCAAGGCAGACAATGTTAGTCTGTCCCCATTCTATCTATACAGCAATCGTCACAACAGCCTCAAAACTGAGGCATTAGATAAATATACAATGAACGGAAATCCACAGAACTAATAGCAACATTGACAAAAGGAAACTAAAAAGCAGAACGATGGTGTTTGAATGGGTGGACACCCAATGTGGGAAGAGTTCTCACAGCAGGTTGATACCTGAGCTCTCTGCAGATGCATAGGCCCTGATCAGTCCCTGTTGGATGAGGTGTCTCTAGGTATTTGGTAAGGAAGATGCTGAAGATGGAGGCTGCAGTTCCTGCTGTCCTTACAGACTCTGAGGAGGAATCCTGGTGCTGTAAGAGAACCAAAGACATTCAGTGAGCTCAGCCTTTTTGTTTCCATGCCTTTGCAGGAGCCCTGAAGTAGCAGAAGGGCAGCTCGCAGCCAACCCTCACTAGGAAAGCAGTGAGTTCTTTGTGCTGTTCTGCAGCAACACGCCCTATCAGCGCTTGCAAACAGCAGCCGGGTGGAAGAAAGCAGTAAACGAAAGTGAAAGGGGAAGAAAGCACACGGTGACTGTGCAGTTCCTCGGTGTATTTCATTCAGCCGTTACTCATTAGCCCAACAGGCGGCTCCGTTCCAGAAGCGATTGTGAGAGCAGCCGTGCAGGGAAACAAACCACATCCTCACCCAGGAACACACAGCTGCCCATCGTAAGGCTCCCACAACAAACCCACCTCCTGCTCACCGCCCACGAAACGCTTTAAAAGACGCGAGGCGCAGAAAAGACGTCATTTTAAAGCAGATGGACGCGGTGGCGGCTCTGTCCCTTCACACTGCCGTTCTACGTTACGGGAATAACCGGAGGGCTCCTCATCCGCCTCCAAAGCGCTCGGCCTCGCAGCTCTGGAGCCTTATCCGCTCCCTAACGCCCTCGGAGGACGCAGTGCTGTGTATCAGCGCGGCGGAGCAGCAGCAGCGCCGTGCCGACCCGCACAGCCATACTTACCCCAACAGCCCCGGGCACCGCCAACACCTCAACCCGCTTCCGCGGCACGGATGGGGCGCACGGAAGTGGGCGGGCAGTGCCGGAGCACGAAGCATGCGCGGCAGCAACCACAGGGCGACAGGGAGGTCCTTATCAACCCGGGCTATTCCATGTATGAAACACAGAAATGGAGCTATGTGACAACGAGTTGTTTTATGAAGTGACACAAGCCACACACACGTATAGGCAGGCTGAGATATTATTATCAGGAATCACTGCATTTTATTTGCCAGGTGGCACAAGTTCATACAGGCTGAGGGAGCTGGGATTGCTCAGTATGAAGGGGGTGGGGGGACCTCACTGCAGCCTCCCAGTACCTAAAGGGAGCCTATAGACAGGAGGGGAGGCAACTCCTGACAAGGGTAGATAACAGCAGGACAAGGGAAATGGTTTTTGGTTGAAGGAGGGGAGATTTAGGTTGGATATTGGGGAAGTTCTTTACTATGAGAGTGGTGAGGTGCTGGAACAGCTGCCCAGAGAGGCTGGGGATGCCCCATCCATGGAGGTGTTCAAGGCCAGGTTGGATGGGGCCCTGGGCAGCCTGGTCTAGTGTTAAATGTGGAGGTTGGTGGCCCTGCCTGTGGCAGGGGGTTGGAGCTTCATGGTCCTTAAGGTCCCTTCCAACCCAAGCCATTCTGAGGCCTGTGGGCCATGGGTTGGACATGCCTGGCCTAAATCATCACTAAATCTTGTAAATGGCAATTCTTGTGTAAAACCTTTATGTAAGTGACAAAAATCTGCTAATGGGTGAACAAATACCAAGAGGAACCCTTCACAGTTTGCCATCCATGGCCTACGGAGTATCAAGGAAACTCAAGCTTCTGAAATCCATGAAGGAGGGGGAGAGACAGATCAGGAGCATAAAAAACACCATCTAGGAAGAGTCTGCTGCCTGTCTGTATGACAACCAGCTTTACCCACGTAAACAATAAAAATGACCTTTAAATAAATGTAAATTAAAAGAATTATCAGATCAAAGGCATCTTAGTTCAATGTCATTAGCACCACAGATTTGACTGCACTGCTCAGTCCCCTACAGCACATCAATCCCTATGTCCACAAGGTGCTGACAGTAGAAAGGCCTGCTCTATAAGGTCTTCTTCCTGCATTTCTGAACTCCGCACCAACAGGAAACCTCTGTCTCAGGCATAGTTCCAGCTTCATAGCCATAATCCCACGTGAGCTCAGTTCCAGCTTTCACGTGCCTAAGGAATAAAACACCCGGTCAATGTATTTGAATTAAGTCAAACAGCAAAGTGCTTACAATTGGTCACCAACAACTCACAAGCAAAATCCAAATGCATACGGGGGCAGAAGCATTGCATAGGCACCATGCTCAGATTGAACCAAGAGGGACAAGGAGTGGCACCAAGAGATATAAAGAGTGCTGGTTTCCCTACTAGAGCTATGAAGACTGGAGATACCTGTACCTAGCAATAAAGATAGGCTCCCCAGGGAGGTGGTTGAATCGCCATCCCTGGATGTGTTTAAGAGCCATTTGGATGTGGTGCTCAGGGATATGATTTAGTGTAGGGATGTTAGAGTTAGGGTACAGGTTAGGCTGCGGTTGGACTTGATGATCTTCAAGGTCTTTTCCAACCTGGGTAATTCTATGGTTCTATGATTCTACTCTTCAGTGGAAAGAATAAGTTTAGTGATAACCAAAATGGATGCATCGAAACCAAACTACCCCACTTCACATTTCAGTGCAAACTAAATGCGAAACTTGACAGTGACTTCAGTCTTCAGTGCACAATGAGAAGCCACTCGTAAACCATTAGTTCTGCAGCTTCATGAGGTAAACAGCTGCACCCTTAGCACAACTTTCCCTTCATAATGAAGCACTGTGAACAAACATTAAACTTCTGAAATATTCACCTGTTTGTGAAGAAAGCAACCCATGGGAATCTTCTGTTGTGAGTCTCTACAAACACACTCTGTGCAAAGAGATTGGGGCAGCAGCTGTGCTGTGGAACAGAATACACGAGTTAGAATCACTGAAACACATGGTCCTCCAATACAGGTTCTATTTGAGTCAGGTTTGTTACTGCTACAAGTAGTTCCTTCCTCTCTTAGTCCAGTCAATTGCTGTTACTTAATGCCACCGCCACTAATTTTTGTTTAGCCATGTCTCATCATCTCTATCATACTATGAACGTACCCTTTCTTAGTAGAACCAAAGCCTTTTTATCACGCTGTTCTCCATTAATTTATGGTGAGAAATCATCTTTGATTCTCAACACAGCACAGATAATCAGTACATTATGTGCATGGGAGCTATGAGTAATAGGTGAACGGTTGGACTGGATGATCTTTTAGGTCTTTTCCAACCTTGGTGATTCTATGATTCTAAGCATCTCGATGGCAGTCAGTGAAGCACGCAATAGAGATATTTGGGTTACAATAGAACCTACTTTTGCAAAGCACATTACTCATTTAAGCTAAGGCAAGTAAGAGAACACGTGCAAGTTCTTACTTACGTTAAGAAAACGACCCACATTTCCTTCTTTTGTGGCATCTAGTATATAGATATATTCATTGTTAGCATTCTTCAGAAGTGTCCTGTCACCGTCTGCTTCCATACAAAATATGCCTTGTTTAGACTTTCTGTGAGCTTCCTCTTTGCAGTCAGCTTTTTGTGGAACCTTTGTGGATGGCTTCACAACGTGTTTATCATTCAGCACATCTGATCTGCCACAAGCAACACCCTTCAGAGACAGCCCCTTCCTTCTGCATTCAGCACGGCCCATTTCAGCAGGCTCCGTCTGTCCAACTTCCACCAGATCTTCTTCCTTCTGCTTCTGGATGGATCCTGTCAATCGATGTCTTAAGTTATTTTTCAACATTGGTTTAAAGCAAAACCAAAGCCCTTGTTTGGCCCCAGACTCTCACCCAGCCATCTTTCTTCTTTGTTCTCCAAAATGCATATGGTTTCCTTACCATTTGCTATGTCATAACTATCCTTTCAAACCCCTTTTATCACTTCTGCTGCAGATCACGACACCTCCAGCTGCAGCACCTAAAGCATTTACTTATGTCTCCGGTGAGTGACCCAGTCCCTCCCTTCTTCCCAAATCCCACTCCAAAATGATTTCTCCCACACAGCATTTCTTCACCATTCAGGAGAATGGTGAAGGGGAGATTCAGGCTGAACATTAGGAAGTATTACTTCTCGGAAAGGGTGGTCAGGCATTGGAATGCACTGCCCAGGGAGGTGGTGGAGTCACCGACCATGGGAGTGTTCAAGAAACGTTTGGATGTTGTGTTGAGGAATATGATTTAGCTGGGAAGTATTGGTAATGGTTGGACTAGATGATCTTCTAGGTCTTTTCCAGCCTTGATAATTCTGTGATTCTGTGATTATTCTATCCTTAGAACAAGCCTGCAACTAACACCAAGACCACTGTTAAGTCTATCACATGATGATGGGGCACAAGAGTGCTAAGAGTGCAGTATTTGCAGCTCTGCAAACCTACTTTCTTTTTCTTTCTTTGTTCCACTGGTCTGTTCTCTTTTGCTTGACCGCTCAGGCTGAGAACTATTATCTTCATCTGAGCTGCCGCTGTGCACCAGTGTATCAACCTCCTTAAAAAAGGAATAAAAAATAGTGAAAAGGCTGCGATGTATTTTTACTGCATAGTAAATATTCATCTTTTAAAGCCACTTATTAACATTACCGTTTTTAGCTGGCGATGATCCACAACAGCTATTCTAGTTCCAAGCCTTCTCACGGCTGCAGCATTCAAATTCTTTGGATGAATTCTGTATTGTACAGGAAGTTCAAAGGGAAATTTCAAAAGACAGACGCATAAACAACTCAAAACACATGTTTCTTAACAGCCAAGCTCATGAAGAACAGATCTCAGCCTGTAGTCCTACCTTCACCTCCAATTGCCTTTAGGAATGGAAGAATTGGGTTAAGTCCTCAACAGCATTTGTAACAAATACGAGAGAGACCAGCAGCTGCTTTTACATCCTTCTTCACTGCTCCTGAGAACCAAATTCTCCGTTGTTCGATTACTTTATTGCCTCAACACAGAGCACCTACTGAGTTCTGCATTTTTCCTGCTATTGCTTTCCATAGTTTTGATGCTATAGATGCAGAAGAATCTATTAGAAATAACCTCTAGAGAACAGCTGATCATCCTGTAATTTACAAAAATCATTCGATAGGGTTTCCAAGATACCAGAACATGACAATATACTGGCAGGTATTTTTTATAACGTTTCTGTTTGTGATGCCACTGTACTTCTCTGAGACCTACAACAGCCTTTCCTCACAACACAAGCATTTGCAATTACTTACAGGTATTACAAAACAAGTGTAAGCAAAGTTCCCTCTGTACTCAGCTCTGGTGAGACCACATCTTGAGTACTGTGTTCAGTGTTGGGCTCCTCACTACAAGAAAGACATTGAGGCCCTGGAACGTGTCCAGAGAAGGGCAAACAAAACTCGTGAGGGGTCTGGAGCACAAGTCTTATGAGAAGTGGCTCGGGGAGCTGGGATTGTTTAGCCTGGAGAAGAGGAGGCTCAGGGGAGACCTCACTGCACTCTACAGCTTCCTGAAGGGAGGTTGTGATGAGGAGGGGCTTGGCCTCTTCTGCCAGGCAACAGGACCCAAGGAAATGGCCACAAGTTGTATCAGATGAGGTTTAGACTGGACACAAGAAGGAACTTTTTCTCTCAGAGAGTGGTCAGGCACTGGAATGGCTGCCCAGGGAGGTGGTGGAGTTGCCACCTCTGGCAGTGTTCAGGAAGTGTCTGGATAGGGAGCTAGGAGATATGGTTTAGGGGTTTTCTGTAGGTATGGTAAAGGGTGGACGGTTGGACTTGATGATCTTGTACGTCCTTTCCAACCTTGTGATTCTATGATTCTATGAAAGCAAGGCAGAAAGTTGAAGAAAAAAAGCTCCTCCTGTCCTTCTGAAAATGACTACAGTATGCTACTGATGAAGCCACATGCATTATTTTGCAGTGGTTTTATTTCAGGAATCCTGGTAGGCTATGAGACCATAAAGAGTAAACAGGATTACAATTTCCATGTACTGCAACAACACCTGCAACAGCAAGGCATTGTCAGACTCCTAACTGGCGAGGTTAAAAGTCCAAGCAGAGCAGGTTAAGGGCCAAAGAAGGAAAGGTTTAGGAGATGGAAACAAAGAATAGTACAGTTAGTGGTTAATTTATTATCAAATCCTCTAGGATCATCAAGTATGTTTTTAATTGCTTCTCTCTTTTCAAGTTAACATAACGATTCATGCTCTGAAGAGGTTGACGCACTCAAGAGACAAATGGGACTTGTAACAAATGCCAAGTGATGCACGTTGTGAGGAAAATCAGCACATAGGAATAAACCAGTCCCACTAGAGCTAATAACCAGGAGTTCAAATGTTGAAAAAGTAAAAGAAACACCTCTCAGCAAACAACATTCAGTTCTACTGTATGTCTTACAGAGGACATGGTAGAATATGAGAATATTATGTGTTAATGTTTGGTAAACTTACAGAGCTGATTCATTTTCATTACCAGAAGGTTCCTGCTGCTCAAGGATGTCATCTTTGCTGGTCTGCACGAATTCAATCTCAGAGTCTGAACAGCTGGAGTCAAGTTTTCTTCTTTTGGAAAGAAAATACCCCGTGTCATTTACAGCACTTTCCTCCTTCAAGTCTTGATCGGCGCCTCCCAACTCTTGAACTTCAGCTCTGCTCATTAACCTGCCTGGAAGGAAAATGAAAGAAATAAATGAATAGCTCCTTTCCTAAATCGGGTCATCCACGCTATCCCAGCTCAGACTTGTATTAAAGGCAAGAGAATGACTTGGGACAAAAGACGAATGCACTTATACTGAAGGAAAACTACCCTTTGTGCAGGATTGTGAGGGAAAAATGTATGTGTGACAGGCTTTGCTCCAGATAGCACCATCACATGGCAGAACCACTCAGGGTTTTCCTGTCTGTTTGATCATCTGCAAGTTAAGGCCATACAGACTCACTGTTTGGATGTGGTACTGAGGGATATGATTTAGCGTATGGATTTTAGAGTTAGGGTACTATGGTTAGGCTGCAGTTGTACTTGATGATCTTCAAGGTCTTTTCCAACCTGGGTAATTCTATGATTCTATGATCTTCTGTTACCTGAGTAAGTACAAACAAACGTCCCCTTGTCGATATCATCAAGGCAGCGGACACCCCAACCCTTCTTCTCTGTGTTGAACACTTGCAGCCGAACTTGAATGCCATGCTGTACAACTCTGTTTTGACACATCATCTTGTCACATCCGCATGACACGCTGCACTCATAAATTCTGTCGAGATGAAGCAAAATAACATACAGGAAAGTAAAGTTGCTGTTATTAATTTCACTCCTGATCACAAATAAGGCTGACAAGATAAAGACTGACAAGATAAAAAGCCTGACTAAAACTGATTGCACAGCAGTGCTGAAACTCATGACATTCTTGACTGTTGTCTCATCAATTTTAAGAGTTCGTCAGCCAGATTTTTGTATAAGAAAAACACCTCTCTTACTCAAGACACATTAATTATTTTTGCAAAAATCATCCTTATCCATTAGTAAAACTGACAAAAATTTAAGGTTTCAGTAATTCAGAGACAAAATAGTTGTAAAGAGCACACAAAATAGCTCTGTCTTTATTACCCACTAGGAACAGGCCCTTCCAGTCTTTTGTAACTGTATCCACGAGATGTTTTAGCATTGGGAGACACAGAAACTTTTCGGCAGCCTCTTGCAGTCAGCTGTAGACACGCACACTTTGACCTAGAAAATAAAGGTAAAGGATTTGTATAGAAATCAGAATGTATTTGCTTACAATGCTGATCCCCACCATCTTAAGTCATGACAGCTCCAAAGATTCACTGCAATTAACCAAATGTCAAGCCCTAAAACTACACATCGAAAGCGTCTCAGGTCTTGGTGAGGTTTGAGACACAGAAGGAACATGCTGTGTGCTCACTGTTCTCCACTGCCCAGTTGAAAGTAAATAATTTGAGTTACTGAAACTTAATCTATTTCAAGCTATGTGCAGGGTCATAGGCAGTTATACTGCATAGCAGTATGAGCATGTCCTCTAACTATCAACTATACAAAATTATTCAATCTAGGATTTACCTGGTCTTTGCCTTCAGGTGTTAAAGACAAATACCCCTCAGGTGAGCAGACAGACAATCACTGAACTCACATATATTAACTGTGGCAGTTTCTCACAGAGATAAACACAATCCAGAGTTAGCAGGGTTTAGAAGATGACATCATTGAGCAACACCATTTGGAGCAGTAAATGTTGTTGTGTGACCTCAGTGTTTCATAGTGTTTGCTGAGGAAAGGATGGGATGTAGAGACTGTAAAAGGCAGTTTCTTCCTCTGCCCTAATTAATCTGTGACCCAAACTACCTGACCTCTCTAGGCTGTCAAATCCCAGCCCTGAGGGATACCATCCCACAGAGGGATCTGCAGCAGAAGTTATCACATAGAAACCTTCCTTGCCTGCCAGAAAATGAGCTGCTTGCTGCTAGCACAATGCACTCCCTTTCCTAAAGCCAAGAGATCTGCTTTCCTTCTCCACTTGAAGGAGATGCATTGCATATTTGAGAATAAAGGTAAAAGAACATCATAATCTGCCTCTTGATTGCTTTCTTTCCTGTAATAGAGGCTGGGTAGGTAGGAGTGCCCTGCCAGGCAGGGGGGTTGGAACTTCATGATCCTTGAGGTCCCTTCCAACCCGGGTCATTCTGTGATTCTGTGAGTGCCCAAGTAGAAGACAAAGACGCAGTAGTTTCAGTCAACACAAACCATGGGACAAGGCAGCTACTGCAGATCTCCATGTAGTGTTGTCCCTTCACCATCTGGCACTGCTTGGTATTGTGCACCTTCACACCTCCAATGCAACCCTAATACTGACACATTATGCCCAGTTTGACTGGGACTAGATTCTTCTTCTTACCTATCAATGCAGCCATCTGTGCAGTCACACGAATCAAGAAACGTGCTGGATAAATTGTTGAGATAATATCCACGAGGCCACGATGCCCTTCGGTATTTAAAATAAGGTAATCTGGCACGGTCAATGTCATTACAGAAGGAAACAGGCACAGATTCAGCCCCATTGCTAATATCAAGATCAAACACAAGCGGTTCCGGACTTACAGTGTTCCTGCCCAACAGGACGTACGTGTTAAAAGAGAAGTGATCAATAAATAAGAAATCACATTTTGTCTCAAACAAATAATTTTGAACGTCTTGAAAACTTCTCAGACTTCTGCCACAGGGAGCTTTATAATGCACATCCAGGGATTTGGAAAGGCAGTCTGCTTTCGCATGGCGTCTTTGGAAGTGAAACAGTATTGGTATCTTAAGAGGATTTTCACCCTTGTAGGAGCTTATTGCTCTGTTGGAGAGACATGCACTGGAGCACTTGTGGATCTGATACTGGGGATCTAAAGGTACATGTTGAATTTCACTCGACGCTTCCTCAGTCTCTGAATCTGATTTTTCAGTCTTCTCCTTTTTGCTAATAGGAACAAGAGGAGGAAAACTAAAAAGAAGAGAAAGAAAAGAACAGCATCTCAAACGATCAGCAAACCAACCAGTCTTTTAGTGGTTCAGCTAATTATTAGTGTAGGAAAGCTTGAAGGCAGCCCAGTGTTTTACCAATTCACTGTTTCCATTACCTAACACCTCTTGATGTCATATGCAGGCACGTAGAGTGCCATTCTAAATAAGTGACAGCAACAAAAAAGGAACCATACCTCTCCTTCTATCTTCCACATCAGATCCCAAGGCTAATTACGAAAACAAAGTCGTGTGCCTAATAACAATCATTACAGTCTGTGAAAGCTTGAGAACTCAACTCAAAACTTTCAAGTTCCAGCACTGGGAATCCTGTTAATAATCACAGATCTTCATTCAGAACAAAACAGATGTTATATCCTGCATGGCTTTCATGTGATATATTAGATAAGTCTACCTAAAACCTCGGGTTTTCCATATGGGTCAATTAAAAAATATATATATATTTATGTGTGTGTGTGTGTGTGTATATATATACACACATATATATGTATGTATGCATATACACACATATACATACATATAAAATACATATACATAATATATATAAAATATAAATAAATTTAATATACACACAATATATAAAAATTTTATATAAATATATAAATTATATATTATATAGAAATCATATATATTATATTTATACATATTTTTATATTTATATAATTTTTGTACATGATATATATAATATATATATGTATGTATATAGTTTATATATTTATATAAAATTTATATAAATAAATTTTATATACATATATAAAATTTACCCATATGGGAAACCCAAGGTTTTAGGTAGACTTATCTAATATATATATATATATATATAATGTATATACACACACATATATATGTGTGTGTGTGTATATTTACTTTTCAAATTGTCAGGACTCAAAATTGATTTTTAAATCAATGAATATATAAATAATACAGAGATTCAAAAAACCTCTCAAATTCAGTAAAGATACACACAGCAACGAGCTTTGCCATTCTGGAACTATTAAATAAATACACTGACCTGGGTGAATCCTCTACAGAGTTTCCACTGTTGTCATCTGTAACAGGTTGCTGCGATTTACGTTTAGGTTCCTGGATATCCTCTCCATCAAGAACATCATTTACTGAAAGAATATGGGATACAAGCAAAACCTCAATGGTCCACATTTCAACATTTATAACTGGATGTAGTTACTAAAGAGATAACTGCCAAAATACAATAAAAGCAAAGCATTGCTATGGACTATAGTTAACAAAGCATGCTAACAAGCACCCTCCTAGAAATAAAATGTTTTGCACTTATACAGAAGGGATGTGTTTGCATAAAGGTACGTAGGTGAGAAGCTCAAACACACTCTTCTCTCTCTCCTACTTCCCTCCATCCTCCCTCCCCCTGCCATTCCCTCTCTCCAGAGGAGGAAAATGTAAGTGTGCATGGACAAATCTGAGACAGAAACACACTGCAAACACTTCTGTTTTTTCACCAGCCATCACATGTCTTGAGTATTAAAGTCTCCCATGAGGCTTTCAAACTACACTGAGGTAACATACAGGTTTTTCTATGTTATTTGGGGTTAAATGTTGGCAGGGCATTGCCATGAGGGGAGTACTGTACAAGCCAATTTTGCTTGTAGTCAGCTCAGGTTTATCAGTGTTTCTTAATGCAAGCTCCATCTTCACTTGGTCCAAGCCACATAAACACACACACACACACAAACCACAGAAGTACAAACCAAGATGAACACCTGCAGTTCAGTAACTGAAAAAATAATCACTTTTTTTTCCTTGCAATGCTAACAGGCTCCTGAGATCCACTTTACTGATTTCAGCATAAGGAAAGAAACCTCTGTTAATATAAGTGAAAGCTACATAGCAAATAAATGCAATCAAGATTCACAAACCATTTGTCAATGTTAAAAGATCACTCAGATCAGCTTCGTTCACCAATGCCCACGCCTGCCAGTATTCTGTGTAAAAACAAAACAAGAACAGATATGAAATGCAATATAAGTTATAATAATAGGGACACTGATGGTAGTGAGGGCTAGAAGGAAAAAGAAAACTATGCTGTAGACACATTTATTTTCTCACTGTGCTATAATAGAGCACTGCAACACCAGCACTGTAATTCACTTTTTGCTACAGTCCTTAACAGACACTCCTAGAAGTAGGAACACTGTCACAACCCACATCAGGAGATGAACAAGCACTGAACAAACAACCTCTGGCTTTATAAAGTTGCTGGAATGCTTTTAAACATGAGTCCAGAAGTTTTCAGAGGCCACAATGTGTGTGAAAATCAGGAACATTCTTATATAACACATTGCTGTTAAATTCTTCTGCTAACGTTACAATGGTTTCTTCAATATGAAATAAGACTGTAGCTCAATTGCAGCCCTGATGAATCGTTACAAGGACTTCAAACCTTGATTTGTGGCTGTTCCATTCTTGATCTTTTCCTTTAGCAGCAGCAGGACTTCTTGCACCTGCTCAAATATGAGATCCACTCTCTTACTTTCCAGTTGTGTCCAGAATGCCTTCAAATCACCTGAAATACAAACTGCCTTTACAAGTCTGCACAGCTTCCAAAAAGTCTAAAAACATGAGTAGCTCTTAATGGACTTTCCAAAGGCTCCGACTCACATTAGTGGGAAGCAGTGGCCTAGTACTTCTGAAAGATCAGGCAAGACACCTATTTTTCTTATTGTGGGCTTAAACTTCTACAAGTCTATATTCTAACCCTAAGCATGAAAATGCAACAGTCTAATGATGAACTTGGGAGGCTTATGATGGTCTTATCTGACATCCAGCTGCAGGTCCAGAGGAGAGTCACAGAGATGATGAGGGAGGGCTGGAGCAACTCCCATTAAGAGAACGGACTGACCAGCTGGAGAAGGCTCTGGGGGAACGTTATAGCAGCCTTCCAGTACTTGAAGGGGGCCTACAGGAAAGCTGGGCAGGGACTTTTTACAAGGGTTTGTCACGACAGGAAACAGGGAAACGGCTTTAAGCTGGAAGAGGGTAGATTTAGACTAGTTAATTAGGAACAAGTTCTTTACTGTGAGGTTGGTGAGACACTGGAACAGGTGGCCCACAAAGGCTGTGGATGCCCCCCCCATGGAAGCATTCAAGGCTAGGCTGGATGGGGCTGTGAGCAGCCTGGTCTAGACAAAGGTGTCCCTGCCTACAGCAGGGGGATGGAACTGGATGATCTTAAAGGTTCCTTCCAATCCAAACCACTCTGCAATTCTTCAAATAATTTTCCAACTACATCAACAAAAGGTGTTCTGGAAGCCTCTCTCTAAATATTAGTTAATTCTCAATATAAATTAATCACAGAACTGTAGGGACTAGAAAGGACCTCTACAGATCACCTAGTCCAATCCCCCAGCCAAAGCAGGCTCCCTAGACCAGGTTGCACAGGTAGGCGTCTAATCATCATTGAAACTCAGATATGACAAAGGAAAATGTTTCCAGTGGAATGAACTGAGCATATTACTACAGAAAAGACATTTGTGAATAGTTTGTGGCCCAAACGTTCCTTAGCTGACCATCCTGCCCCAGCAGTATTTGTGATAAACTTTCTAGGGATAAAATGTTGAACATCCTTTCAGATAAAAGCAGTTTGATAAATCTTGCTCACCAAATAAATTAATTGCAACAGCTAAAATGCCCCTTACATCACACCTCCTTTCCCCATTACAAATAATTCACATCTCTTCCAGGAATGTGTATTTGAGGTATGATTTAGTGTAGGGTTGTTAGAGTTAGGGTACTGGTTAGGCTGCAGTTGGACTTGATGATCTTCAAGGCCTTTTCCAACCTGGGTAATTCTATGATTCTCCGGGCCATTCCCATCCTCTTGCTCAGCCTACTTGTACCACAAATGTAACATACTGGGAAGCAAACACATTAAACACCTTGTTTAAAAAATACATATTTAGAAATATCATTAAAAAAATTTCACTGCGGCAGATTAAAACCTTTGCCATTATTGGTTACCTGCTTTCAGACACTTTGATGTAATTACAAAATAAGGTTAACAGTGATGGTAGGTTCACTTTAAATGAGGGGGTGACAGAACAGTCTTTATTTTCTGGATCAGTTCTGACTTTGTATAGGCCAAAAGAGATCACATCATTACTGCTAGTCCTGCTCAAGTCTCTCAACTTGAAAGACTTTCCCACTTCTCATGTGAGAGTGCTCTGAAACTCCAGCAGCTAAAGTTGTGAAATTCATAGCATAATTTTAATTTCAAAGGAACAGATGTGAACATCATTCATCTCCTCCTCAGTGTTAATGCTGCTCATGTTGATCTCAGCCAGGAGGACATGGAATGAACAGACACACAGGATATGTTCAGTTTCTCAGCCTTCCAAACAGTCTTAACCAGCTGATGACTCAGAGCACAGACTGGCACCTGGTGGTCGTACTTCTAAAGCTGGCTGAGGCTATTGCTTTTCCTTCTATCTCTGTGACCATATATCTTTCACTTTCAATATTGTGCAAGAGAATGAAGCCAGAGCAAGAAAAAAGCAGGCTGAGCCAGAGTTCCCCTGGAACTTATATAAGCTGGAACTTTCAGCCTGGAGAAGAGGAGGCTCAGGGGAGATCTTATAGCTCTCTATAACTTCCTGAAGGGAGGTTGTAGTGAGCTGGGGGTCGGCCTTTTCTCTCATGTAGACAGTGATAGAACTAGACGGAATGGTTTTAAGCTGCGCCAGGGGAGATTCAGGCTGGACATTAGGAAGTATTACTTCTCAGAAAGGGTGGTCAGGCATTGGAATGCACTGCCCAGGGAGGTGGTGGAGTCACCGACCATGGGAGCACTCAAGAAACATTTGGATGTTGTGTTGAGGAATATGATTTAGCTGGGAAGTATTGGTAATGGTTGGACTAGATGATCTTCTAGGTCTTTTCCAGCCTTGATAATTCTGTGATTCTGTGAACTGCAGCCATCCAGTTACCATTTTCATATCCCAAGTGGCGTCAGACAAACCCCATGTTCCCTATTCCCTCCATAAGCATGAATTACACTACCTTCAGCTGCTTCTTTCCTGGACGTCGTACAGTTCTTGTCTTCAGGGCAGTCACGCAGCACTGTAAGGGGTGCAGAATGGACAAGAGGTTCAGATGAGAAACAAAGCTTGTCACCAAATGATACGTCAGCACTTTACAATAGAGAAAGCACTGTGGTGAAACAGTCCTCCTGCTTTTAAATCACAGAATTGTAGGGGTTGGAAGGGACCTCTAGAGATCATCGAGTCCAACCCCCATGGGTTAAAGAAACACAAGATAGAGCAGAAGAAAGCTGAAGTGAAAGAAGCTGGGAAGGCTTTTTCTTTTGTTTCAGGCATACACGGGTTACCATCACGATGCTGTTGTGAGGTGACCCACGCTTTGCATTGTGTTCAGATGAGCAATCCCTGCCTTGTTAGCTCCCATTTTCCCCTTTTTAACTAACACAGCTGTACTGCAAATAAGCTAAATACAGCAAAAAGACCAAAGGTCGCGATTTTTTAAGTCAGAAACGTACTGGATCTGTTTCACAACAGATGCCCAAGGAAGCACTAAAGGAAAGCTGTAGATATCAGCTTTCTGCCCATAACCACTAATGACACAGCACCACACACACCCAGCTATAATCCTCTCAGCATATTCCCACGTGCTCCTCCGGGATTCCGGCACACATATTTCATTCGTTCGACCGAGAAAGGAGGAAAAAGCGAAGCCCTGTGGTAAAAGTTTCCCCCAGGAGCTGCCTAGCGACCCATACAAACTTACTTCGGTTCCCCTCCATGTCGCTGGACCCTACTCAGGCTGACAGGAGCTGCGTGCAGGTGTTGCCATCCGGCCCCGGCACTTCAGGGGCATCCAGGCCGGGCTGTGAGCGCCCCAACAACACCCGCTCGGGGCCGACATGAGGCGAAGATCACGAGTGGGGGCGGACTCACTTGCCCTCCTCCCCGCTGAGCACCGAAGAATGAAGGGCAATGGAAGCGGCGCCGGGCGCACGGCGTTATCTCAGGCAGCCGCTGCTCCGCCACCACCCGCTAGGGGGCGCCACGCACACATTGCTCTGCGCATGCGCCGAGCGCTCTTTTATCTCGCCTTTACCTTCTGCGCATGCGCAAGGCGGGGCCGGGTGGCCTCAGGGAGGGAGAGGGGGGTCGGGGCGTCCGCCATCTTGGGTAGGCGGGGCGATGGGGGTGTCGCAGTGTCGCCATCTTGGAAATGGGGGTGAGGGGAATTGGGCTGTCTTGGCCTGGGAAAAACCCGAGTTACTTAACACCGCTGCTGGTTGCTATTGTTTGATTTTGCTGCTGTATGCCCTGAAACAGCTGCTGTTTTGATGCAGATCACATCAGTACAGACATTTACATTGCCCTCAGAGTTTAGAGCAAAAATGCATCATGAGTGCTGTGGCAATACGTGATGATTTCTCAGGCTAAAATTAACCTAATAAAAGGCCTGAGAGATTGGTTTAAATGCTGTGCATGTGGAAGGGAACATGCTGTGGTTTCAGCACTGCTGCTTTTTGTTACTTCTTTTATGTCTACGTTTGAAAAAGCAATTCCTACAGCAGTTTGTTTTGAGTACAGTTTCCTTCGTTCTGGAATATACTGCCCTAAAACTGATGACTGCAGACTAATTTTATTTCACTGAATTATTTATACACACACACACATGCAAGTGACTGCTGAATGATACAAAATGCCTGTGATGCTATGGCCTGTAAGAAGAGTATATCAATTACAAAGAATACGGAGACAAATGTTGTAATGATTGTGTTAATGACAAGTTATTTTAAAAGGTATAAACTGCACTTCCTGAAATAAGGTTCTCCTAAGCTGCCACTGATGTGTGTGTGCATGTTTTGAAGCTGTGGTAAGAAATAATCTGCAATGTGAAGACAGTATAGCCATCCATATAGCCATCCATTGTAGATACCCCATCCCTGGAGGCATTCCAGGCCAGGCTGGTTGTGGCTCTGGGCAGCCTGGTCTGGTGGTTGGTGATCCTGCACATAGCAGGGGGTTGAAACTCAATGATCATTGTGGTCCTTTTCAACCCAGGCCATTCTATGATGATCTTATAAGCAACTAATGTTACTAAATATTCATATTTCTGCTTGGGTACCATGACTGCATATGTCTGCTTGCCTGGTATGCTTACGAAGCTAATGATTTTTATGATGATATAGTTTCCCTTTGCTTCATATTCATCAGCAGCAAATGAGCTCAAGTTTGTTCTTATTTTTTCCACCTAGAATGTATTGAAATATAACTATTAGAAATCTGACCATAATTTTGCTTGGAACCAATAAAAATGATATAACTCAATGGAGTCATTTAATGCAACACCAAGAAAGGTGTTCCCTTTACTCTGAGCAAGTGACTGATGTTATTCAGTTTGCCATGACAAGGTTTTTGCCTGATATCTGTCAATTACATGTGAAGATATAATGCTGATGTTATCTGTGTTACTTCCTATAAAGTATTGACATCACTCAGAAGCTTTTAATTAGGAACTAGGAATGATAGAAATCAGAAGCACGACTGCATACTTGTTGAAAAGAAACAGGGATTTTGTATGCATATTGTTTGACAAAAAAAGGGGAAATATGTCTTTTTTAAAGACTATAACATGTCACTTGTGTAAAATAACTGAATTTCCGTGTTTTTTTTTTCTAGAACTGTAAGATATGCTATCTACAACAAGGCAGTAAATTGTACTGCTGAGAAGGTGAGCTCAGTTTTTCCCCAACTCACAAGCAGTGCTGAAGAGACGTCCCAGTGACGTGCCCACAGCATTCCTCTAGTAGCAGTATGACCTAGACTTGGACTGACTGACTGCATCTAAAGGTGAGCACAGCCCATTCCACGTGCTTACACATCTATTTACACCTTGTTAAAATGACAGTGAAAGGATTAACTGTTAAGTTAGTGGTATGATTTATTGAGTAGGTAAACTTTGCTTTTGTATTATATGGTTCTAGTAATGTGTAGTGAATCAAGATGAACAGTTGCTTAGGTAGGCAGACCATAAACTGTTCCTTTGAGTGGGAAGCTGACCTGACCCCAAAGCAACTGTTTCTTCAGATCTCTTCTCCAGAGATGGTTTTAACACCTTGAGTACAATGGGATCTGGGTACATCCTCATTTGGCCAGATAAGCTTGGGTGAGTTACAGAGACATCAGTCAGACTTCAGAAAATAGTGAAGCAGTGAAAACCACAGATAGTCTGAAAATGTTTTGTGATTCTCTTGTAGCTTTTTGTTCTTTTCTGACTGGATTATCTTTTTGTTTTCTTGACATTTTTCTTCTGGAAGCCTTCATCTCAGTTTGATAATTTCACCTGCTATTTCTCTGCACATCCTGCTTTTATCCTTTGTGATTTAACTTCTTCCCTTACAGATAAGTGTACGTAACCAGATTTCATTCTTTCAGAAGATGACTTTGAACTACTGTTCTCTTTCATTGCATTGATTAGCTTAAGACTGGTTTATAGGTAGTCTGTTATTTGTCATTCATCTAATATGTATTGACAAAGATAACAAATCAGAGAATAGACGATAGTTTTGTACAGGTCATTGCTTCTATATAAAATATGTTCAGTGTGGCATCCTTCAGTTTATCCTAGACGTTATCCTAATTGTATGACAGTTATACATTATTTAGGAAGATGCACACTAGTGTTCTCTGAAGGTATGTTGCTTATTCATCATAGAATCATCATGGAATCACCAAAGTTGGAAAAGACCTAAAAGATCATCCAGTCCAACCGTTCACCTGTTACCAATAGCTCCCACTAAACCACGTCCCTCAACACCACATCCAAACGTTTCTTGAACACTCCCATGGTTGGCGACTCCACCACCTCCCTGGGCAGCCCATTCCAGTGCCTGACCACCCTTTCTGAGAAGTAATACTTCCTAACGACCAGCTTGAATCTCCCCTGCCGTAGCTTGAAACCATTCCCTCTGGTCCTATCACTGATTACACGAGAGAAGAGGCCAACCCCCAACTCACTACAGTCTCCCTTCAGGAAGTTAGAGAGAGCAATGAGGTCTTCCCTGAGCCTCCTCTATTAAATACTGCACAGTGTTTATCGGCCCTCGATGCTATGTTTTGTAGTTCTGTTACTGTTTGTAGATCTGTTAGTTTTTAGGTAGTATTAAGTTATTTTGGATATTGATTTTTCTAGCTATTTAATCAAGCAAAAGGCATATTCAGTTCTTGTGGAAGACACCGGTCCTATTAAATGGTTTTGTTCTACCTGTGTCCTAAGAACGTTCACATTCCTGGCAATTAATAGTAAAAACAAGAATCTATTTAGAAATTCCAGTTCCCAACATCATAAACTGTTAATCACCCTGGGGAATCTTTAAACACACACAGAGACTTGCTATGAAAAGGAAAGAAAAAAAAATCGTGTCACCATTGAAACAATAGGCTTCTTTCATGTGGAGGACCTAGATATCTGTTAATTACCAACTAGTGTGAGGGCTTTGGAGTCTGGCCCAATGTGCTGAAAGTCTTAACCATCTACTAGCTGCCATAATTTTCAAGGTCCGGAGACTGGTAATGTAATGTATTTCATCTTTATGGACTGTTTATGTAGTAGAACCGTTTTCATTTTTAGCTGTGTTTCTGTCTTAGGGTCTCAGCATTAACTGCTGTCATAGATTCCAGATAGTTGTGTGAACATGGTAATAAAGGACTGATTTAAGTGTTAGATAGTGCTGGGTGAAGTCAAGGAGCATGAGATGTCTTTCCTGTGTCACAACCCACTTATATTACATTACATTGAGACATCAGACCTAAAATTGTGTTCTCTGATTTTCGGTGACTGGGATAGATTAAGAGTCCTGAAAGCCCGTGGTTATAATTGTTCTTGAGATCTCTGAAAACCAGGCTGTAGATGTGTATGAGAACTAAAAATAAATTGATGCCTGAAACCCTTTTTATCTTAATTTCTTTCCATGAATACAACTACATTTTTATCTGAAATAAATAAATAAATAAATGACCCCGATATTTTCTGAGGTAAAACTAGCATTCATAAAATAATCGTTTTGATGGGCTTTGTTTGTGGGTTTGCAGGCAGGTTTGTAAGCCTTCATTGTGATGTGTGGTGATTGATAGGTGAGTGCAAACACAAAGCAGTGAGTGCTTCACTTAGAGTTGCACCTGACATAACAAAGCCCATCAAGATGATGCAGCCTAGCAAAACTGGAGTAATTATTGTGTGTAGATAAAGTAACCACTTTCAAATAAAACTGGAAGTTAACATGTTTGTAAATATGCTAAAAACATTTTGACTACAGCTGCAGAAAACAATGAAAAGGCTTTATAGGGAAGGATCAGGTAAGCCACAATCCCACATACACTTAAATTTGGCACTGTCAAACAATGGAGTGGTTCTGTTCTTACTGCTTCACTCAGCCCTCCCCTGTTAATTTGTGTGGCTGCTTAGTGAAGCTGGTTCAGAGAGCTGGTTGGGATTTAAAAGAAATTATTTATTTGTTTCAGCTATTTTTATCTGAATAAAATTCCCCATCTAATTCACTGTGCAATCTCTTGATATTTCTGCTTCTCTCAGGGAACTGGGGGTGGCCAACGGGCAAAAATTAGCATCTGAAGGTGGATTGCTTTCTAATTTTCTTGTCAGAGTCTCTTGTCTCAGCTTAAAGCGTTTGTGCAGCTGCCAAGTATGAGCCACCTCCAGGTTTGTGCAGAACTCTGTATACAGGTTATCGTGGAAGGTGTTCATTGCTCAGCAGAAATGTCCTGAGATTCCATTTTACTGCATTTTAGGTTGTATTAGACCAAAACTCCTCCAGCCTTCTATGAAAAGTGGAATTGGATGGGCTTCTTTCAGTAGTGACTGGATTTAAATTCTCTATTGTTTTTGCTGTAAAATTCTTGAGTGGCTGCAACTGAATAGCAGCATTGAATAGACGCAGTGAATTGTGGACCTAAACCTTTGCAACTCCCCTATGAGGACAGGCTGAGGGAGTTGGGCTTGTTCAGCCTGGAGAAGAGAAGGTTGCGGGGTGACCTCATTGCAGCCTTTCAATACCTGAAGGGAACTTACACCCAGGAGGGGAGTAAACTCTTCGAAAGGGCTGACAATAACAGGACACGGGGAAATGGTTTTAAGTTGAAAGAGGGAAGATTTAGGTTGGATGTTAGGGGGAAGTTCTTCACTAGGAGAGTGGTTAGGCCCTGGAACAGGCTGCCCAGGGAGGTTGTGGATGCCCCGTCCTTGGAGGTGTTCAAGGCCAGGTTGGACGGGGCCCTGGGCAACCTGATCTAGTAAATGTGTATGTTTGGTGGCCCTGCCAGGCAGGGGGGTTGGAACTACATGATCCTTGAGGTCCCTTCCAACCCGGCTCATTCTGTGATTCTGTGAACCCTTTCTCACAAGAAATGTGCTTCAGGTTTCCAGCAGCGTGTTGGCTGCCTGAGCTTAGTTCTAATATATGAGTTTGGCACTGAAGAGGATGAGTATACTATTTGCTACAATACAATACCCAGACAAAGACTGAGTGATACTAGATGATGGATTGGCAGCCATAATGGAGTTAAAAGGCATGGAGAGGGGTGGGGAGATGCTGCCTCTCTCAAGTGCCTGTATACCAACGCGCGAAGCATGGGGAATAAACAGGAAGAATTGGAGCTCTGTGTGCGGGCAAGTGGCCATGATCTCATTGCGATCACGGAGACGTGGTGGGACAGCTCGCATGACTGGAATGTTGTCATGGAGGGCTATGTGCTTTTTAGGAAAGATCGGCTGGCAAGGCGGGGTGGTGGAGTTGCTCTTTATGTGAGAGAGCAGCTAGAATGTATTGAACTCCACCTGGGCGAGAGTAATGTAGAAGCTGAGAGCTTGTGGGTGAGAATCAAGGGCCAGGCTGGCAAATGGGACACTGTTGTGGGTGTGTACTACAGGCCTCCTGATCAGGAGGAGGAGGTTGATGAGGCCTTCCATAAGCAACTGGAAGTAGTGGCACACTCCCAGGCACTGGTGCTTATGGGGGATTTCAATTATCCAGATATTTGCTGGACGACCAACACGGCCAGGCATGCGAGGTCCAGACAATTCTTGCAGTGCATTGAAGATAACTTCCTGATGCAGGTGGTAGAGGAACCGACGTGGGGTGGGGCATTGCTGGACCTTATTCTCACCAATAAGGAAGGACTTGTTAAGGAAGTAAAAGTTGGGGGCAGCTTGGGATGTAGTGACCATGAGATGGTGGAGTTCGAGATCCTGAGTGGAGGAAGCAAAGCAAAAAGTAGGATTGCTACCCTGGACTTCAGGAGAGCCAACTTTGATCTCCTTCGGGACCTACTTGGGGCTATCCCGTGGGCCAGGGTGCTAGAAGGCAAGGGGGCCTGTGAGAGCTGGTTAGCGTTTAAACGGCTCTTCTTCCAAGCTCAGGATCGGTGCATCCCTGTGACTAAGAAATCGGGAAAAGGTGCAAGGAGACCTGCGTGGATGAGTAAGGAGCTCATGTGCAAGCTCCGCGGAAAGAAGAAAGTACATGATATGTGGAAGAAGGGTCTGACCACTTGGGAACAATACAAGAATGTAGTCAGGGACTGTAGAGATGCAACCAGGAAGGCCAAAGCCCACCTGGAGTTGAATCTAGCTAAGGAGATAAAGAATAATAAAAAAGGCTTTTTTAAATACGTTAACAGCAAAAGGAAGGCTAGGGAGAATGTGGGCCCCATACTAGGTGAGGGGGGCGCTCTGGTAACAGGGGATGCTGAGAAGGCGGAAATACTGAACGCCTTCTTTGCTTCTGTCTTTAGTGAAAGGGCTCTCCCTCAGGAATCCCGGACCCTGGAGGTTGATGAGAGAGTCTGGGGAATGGGAGATTTCCCTTTAGTCAGGGAAGAGGTGGTCCGTGAGTGCCTAGGAAGCATTAAGGTCCATAAATCCATGGGACCTGATGGGGTGCATCTGCGGGTGCTGAGAGAGCTGGCGGAAGTCATTGCTGAGCCGCTCTCTGTAATCTTTCAGAGGTCTTGGAGAACTGGGGAGGTGCCTGAAGACTGGAGGACGGCCAGTGTCACTCCAGTCTTCAAAAAGGGCAAGAAGGAAGACCCGGGTAACTATAGGCCAGTCAGCCTCACCTCTGTCCCAGGGAAGGTGATGAAACAGCTTGTGCTGGATGCCATCTCCAGACAACTGGGTGATAAGGAGGTTATCAGGAGTACTCAGCATGGGTTCACCAAGGGTAGGTCGTGCTCGACCAACCTGGTGGCCTTTTATGAAGATGTCACTAGCTGGGTGGACAGGGGGAGGGCGGTAGATGTAGTCTACCTTGATTTCAGTAAGGTTTTTGATACTGTCCCCCATGACATAACAAAGCTAAGGAAGTGTGGGATAGATGAGTGGACGGTGAAGTGGGTTAAGAATTGGCTGACTGGCAGAGTGCAGAGGGTTGTCATTGGCGGTGCGGTGTCTGGCTGGAGGCCTGTAACTAGCGGCGTCCCCCAGGGGTCTGTGCTGGGTCCGGTCTTGTTCAACATCTTCATCAACGACCTTGATGAGGGGATAGTGACCACCCTCAGCAAGTTTGCTGATGACACGAAGTTGGGAGGATTGGCTGACACGCCTGGAGGCTGTGCTGCCATTAAGCAAGACCTGGACAGGCTGGAGAGCTGGGCAGTAAGAAACCGGATGAGGTTTAACAAAAGCAAGTGTAGAGTCTTGCACCTGGGTAGAAATAATTGCATGCACCAGTACAGGCTGGGGGAAGAGCTGCTGGAGAGGAGCTCTGCTGAGAGGGACCTGGGCGTCCTGGTGGACGACAGATTGACCATGAGCCAGCAGTGTGCCCTTGTAGCCAAAAAGGCCAATGGCATACTGGGGTGTATTAAAAAGAGCCGTGTCCAGCAGGTCGAAGGAGGTGATCCTCCCACTCTACTCTGCCCTGGTGAGGCCTCATCTGGATTATTGTGTCCAGTTCTGGGCTCCCCAGTACAAAAAAGACAGGGATCTCTTGGAAAGAGTCTAGCGGAGGGCCACTAAGATGGTGAAGGGCCTGGAGCATCTCCCCTATGAGGAGAGACTTAGGGAGCTGGGTCTGTTTAGCCTTGAGAAAAGAAGGCTGAGAGGGGACTTGATCCAGGTTTATAAATACCTGAGGTGTGGGAGCCATAGTGGTGAGTCTGGTCTCTTTTCAGTAGTGCATGGGGATAGGACTAGGGGTAATGGGATGAAAGTACAACATAGGAAGTTCCGCACAAATGTGCGGAAGAACTTCTTTACAGTGAGGGTGACGGAGCACTGGAACAGGCTGCCCAGGGAGGTGGTGGAGTCTCCTTCTCTGGAGATATTTAAGACCCGCCTGGACGCCTTCCTGTGTGACATGGTGTAGGAAGCCTGCTTTGGCAGGGGGGTTGGACTCAATGATCTCTAGAGGTCCCTTCCAACCCCTACAATTCTGTGATTCTGTGATTCTGATCATCCAGTTCCAACCTCCTGCTACAGACAGGGACACCTCCCTCTAGACCAGGTTGCTCACAGTCCCCTCCAACCTGGAGGGGCTGAATGCTTCCAGAGATGCTTTGAATGCTTCCAGAGAACACTTAGAATTTTGTATTACAAACTTATGCAGACTGAGGAAAATCTTTTTTTTAAGTGGCTGATAAAAAACTTTCCAAAAAACAAACTACTAATATGTAACAACTGCCATTCAATATGATTAATTGAAAACAAGCATTACAGAAGATCTCAATGCATCTTAAGGGATCGATGTACTGTTTAGGTAACTCACTCATGAAGCTGTTAGACTTGATGAAAAATCATTGAATTGAGATCTATCTAATGTTGTGATATTCGATTACTGGATGATTGTTTGCAAAAAAAAACCAGCCTCAAACAAATCCACAGTTACATGAACTGCAAAATCCTTCCTGACAAGTTTGATCTAGGCTGCTTAGAGCATAAGAATGACAAAGCATGGCATACCCTCGTATGTTTGATTGAATCAAAGAGTACATTGGCTGACTCCTTCAGAGCCAGCTTTGGGAAGTTAATCAGTATGAAAAATAGACTGGATGCACCTTAAAACTGAGGAACAGTACCGTCGGAAACAGCACTGCAAAATACTAGGATCTATGGGCAGCAGACAGTTGAAAAGACACCCCTGTATGATGTGGCAGCCAAGAGCTGATAGTAATGAGTACACTGAACTCAGAATAGATCTCTTTTCTGATGTTATTGACTTTACTTCTGGAATATAATCAAGTTTGAATGATGCACTTCCAGACATATTTTGGAAGTGAAGTAGGTACTGACTGCAGGTGTGTTGGGAATGTATATCTGTGCACTTACTGTAGATGGTGACAAAAAAGGGAAGTCTGAATTTGTTGAAGTCATTTGATCATGGTTAATATCTATGCATAAACAGAGGGGAAAGCCTTCTGGAAGCATATTCTTGCAAATACAGAAGTCACATAATATGCAGAATTTAAAAGATAATGTGAACGTTCATAAAGGAGAAGATTAAAGTTGTAGATGGTTAATATTAATTTGAAATTGTTTAGCCATGTAATCTGTGTCCATTTTTAAACAGAAAAATGTAGAAGTAGGTAGTGTGGTTCCTGAGTTAAGCGGTAAGATATTAAATAGCGTATATTTATGTCTATAGTTACTTTGCTAATATGCAGCTGTTTGGATTCAGGTCTTTGTGTGCTGAAACATTTCAGTGGAAGTTCTTGTGAAAGTAATTTCATCCCATGCTGACAGCTAGTAGAGACTATCTTGCTTTGGCCATGGAAAGTTAAAGTAGTCTGACCCTTGGTACATGATTTTCTCACAGGTCTCATAAGCCTTTTCTTTTCACTGGTGCTTGGATGGACACTCCAGTTTGACACCAATGTAGGACAAAATTTGATGTCCTTATGAATATTGCTGGTTTTAAGGAAGTGGTTTCAGGACTTTTCTGTCATAATTCCACTACCAGGCCTACAGTTCCAGCTCCTTGGATCAGAGACACTCTGGTTAATATGGTGTATAGGTGGATTTGTCTCCTTGTTATTTTGGTGTTGCATTCTGAAAAAACAAACCAAAAAGCAAAACCCAAACAAACTAAAAAACACACAAAGAAGAAAACGTAAGTTATTTCTGTAGAAAGAGAGCAGGTATGTAATCCGCCATTATCACGAGACAGCTGACATTTCTTCAGCTATTTGCAGTGAGTGTAACAATGGATCTGTATGCTGAGTAATAAAGGAGCTGTCAGATTGCATTGAAAGATGTGCAGACAAGTGATGTTTGCCTAAGAAGATTTCCATCACTATATTTGACTTGATACAAACTGTATATTTAGATATTACCATTTATGTCATGTGGTGAGTGATTTTTCTTCCCGGTGTCCAAAGCTGGAACCTGTCAGGGGTCTTCACTGTTAAGGCTACCCAGGAGCAGAATCAAAGCAGACACAGGTGCCTCAGCTACTACTGCTTCAAAACAGAGGTTATTCTGAAGACAAGAACACTATTGCATGTTATTCAGTGCAGAATTCCTGCACTAAAACTGCTGATTGGGCCTTGGGCCTGCTTCCACTTCAGGAGATCTAGGAATGACTCTGCTTTGTTAATTAAAAATAAAGGAACTCGACCCATAATTGGACACTCAGTGGTTGTATTTGCTTGGCATAATAATTAATTTGTGACATCAGTTGCTGGGCAGCACAGATGGAGAGAACAGTAGATAGGTTGTAGTAGGGTGGAAATGTGCATGGATAATATTTCCTCTGTGAAGCATAATATCCTTGAATTTCATGGAATACCATGCAGGTTAATTGGCTCTATATAGTAAAGTTTTTTTCAGGATGGACAACATGTCTTTCTGGAGAGGCAATAGAGTACTCTATCGTGAGACTAGAGGAAAACATGGCTAAAATGAACAATGAGAGATTGTGCTAATAAGGAGCATTTGTCACACAACAGGGGGTAAGATGCTGTTATAGTCATGTTGTTATCTTTACCGTGGGACAGAAAATGCAGGCATCCAGTGACTGGCTGTGGATCTGTTAGGTACAAGCAAGCATATACACAGTCTGCCAAGTGATGAATGTACTTAATGGTTTGTCAGGAGGAAGGACATTGGGGTATATCTGGAGTCAATGACTGCACAATTTGGACTTTAACATAGAATCACAATGGACTTTTAGTGTAGTAGTATAGTACTATTACATTTTTGGTTCAGCCTGCCTGCTTTTGTAGGATACTGAACTTATATGGGGGGAGTCTCAGAAGTTTGTTATGTCTGTGGGTATGATTTGTGGTGATGTACATCACAGAAACTGTGAGGATATTAACTCTATCTGCAATAAAAGGGGGCAGCAGGCTATGTACTGCCTAGTGCGTTTATTTTATTTCTATCACTATAATGTCAAAGCACCTTATGTTCTTTGATGCATTTCTTCTCCCGTGAGGAGACTAAGTGACTTTTCCAAGTTCTCAGAGAAATGTGCAACACAAATAGGAACTGACTCTTGGTTTCTTTGGTCTAAACTCATTTCTTCATTCGCACGACATCCTGTTTCCGCATAGGACTTTCTGGTAGTATTTATTCTCTCGTTTGAGGCAATCAATTGAAAAAATATAGCAGTTCTGTGGGTAAATTATGGTTTTGGTGCCCTAAAAAAAGTAACTGAGTGGAATGTAGTGAATTGTTGATGTTGCTGATGTCTTATTTGGTCTCTTATCCATATAGAACAGCTGTCTCAGCTCTTTTATCTGGTCAGTCTTATGAGGAAGAGGCAATCTGTTGTGTCGTATTGCAGATATAATTTCAAACTCTCCCAAGAGAAATAGCTTCTGGTTCTGCATCCTTAAAATGAATGGTTGTGGTGCCACTGGTAGCTATTGAGTGTGGTGATTTTGGATGGCACTTTACAAAGTCTCTAAGATGCCAAGTGCCAGAAGCTGGAAGATGAAAATGGTCCCTCTTCTGGTATATGACTCCACCAAGTCCCAGAATGTCTATATGTCTATATATATTTTACTTTGTATTTGCTGTCAGCTGCTGTAGGAGCTTTGACTCCATCAAGTCCCAGAATGTCATCCAGAATGATGGTTCTGGTTTCTGTCTACTAACGTTCTTCAACAACGCATTTTAGAATGCACATCTCTGTGTGTTTGCTCAGTGACAGCTCGATTTCCTCACGCTAAAACGGTATTACTCATGGGAGCATTTAACTTTTGGTTTAAATAAAGCTTAATTTTGTTTGCAAATCATCTTGAGAGCATGTGATGAAAAATGTTTTGGGCTTCTGTAGAAGTGATCAGTAGAGGAACAGTCTTAATCTATTGTTTTTTATTATCCCAGCTCATCTCTCTTCTCAGAAATAGAGCCACGTGTTACATGTAATTATTATCATCAGAGATCAGTTGGTCTGTCTTAATACTTACATGGCAAATCAACTATAAAATTGGATGTCTCATGGTACTTCTGTGAAGAGAGGTTACATTCCTTCCTTCAGGAAGTTACTGGTTTTTGGAGGACTACTTTTTGTTTCAGTCTATTATGTCAGAATGTTCACTGTTCCTTCAAGGTAATGTTCTCCACTCATAAAAATGGGAGTGCCACTATGACTCTTAGTCGTGTTTTATGTTGGGTCACAGTAGATAAGGAATGTGATTAACATTTTATAAGTGACTTTTTAGGGCAGGCATAAACATTTAATCTGTATTTCGTTTTTCAGCTGTTGGTCGTATAACCTCTTCAGAGACGTTCTGTTTGGGGTGGGGGGTGAATGTGTATGGAAAAGGTATCACTGTACCTTTTTTTGACTAATTGAAAGGACAGAGCTGATTGATGGCTTTAAAATTAGTAAATTTTAAATATGCTGGCTTGTTCCTGAAGTATCTTATATATAAATGTTTCTGATTTCTGGTAGAAAGGTCAGTATTGATGTGTGATGCTGAAATGAAGAACTTGGGAATCATAAATTCAGGAGAAAGTTGACAGCAGTTTATAAGAATTAGTGCAGGTTTGTAAAACAACGAAGCAGAAGAGAAAAATAGCTACCTTTACTAATTACCTTGTCTTTGCATTAAAGAAGAAAACGCAGTTTGTGTTTAAGATCACTAGAGGGAGCCAAGAGGAAGAAGAGGGGGAACCATTGAAGACGTGTTTGCGTTTTTAGGAGTACCTTGCACAGAAGCATCCATCTAATCCTTACTGCTTCATCTACAGCACAGCTGCAGGTCACTGCTCTCTATTCCCACACATTCAGTTCAGTGATCTCAGTTTTCTAGTTCTGAGAGAGGCCAGAAGCTTGGCTGCCTTTTAGTTGGGTGAAGGAAAAAAGACCTACCTCTACACATATTGTACCCCTTTTTACCTTCTCTTGTGTTTGAGTGAGTAGGCACGTGTAAACTTGTTTTTCAGTGCAGTGTGTGTGTGGAGATAAACTGTAGGTGACGAAAAGTTTTAGTGGCATCAATGTAGAATGGCTACATTATGGGGGTTTGAGGAAAAATGAGCATCTGCAGGTTTGTATTACGGTACAAAAGCACAAAGTTACTGTAAAATCTCTTATTTTATGGGATTTTAGAAGTGTCACTGAATACACTTTTTGTTTTGTTTTCTTGTAAAGCCAAATGCTTTGACTTGAAGTGTGATGTCTCTATAGGGCAAATAATGTAAGTCATTTGTTTTAGTCCCTGCACACCATACCTGATAAACTGCCATAACTTCAATGGCCTGGGCTCTGTAAGAATAGAAAGAAATCCTTTTGGGTGGGTTCCTTTAGTTTGGGGATTTTGAATTTTTATTTCTATTTAATTTTTTTTTTTTTTTTTTTTTTTAGTATTTTAACATTTCTCTTCTTGATATCTTGATACCAACTTGCTGCTTTGTAGAACTGAATATTGATTGCCCAGGGTCTTGGCACTGAGCAGTTTTAGAGGAAGGAAGGACATTTTTCTAGTTGTTTTTTAAGGCTGCTTAGGGCTTTGGAATGCTGGGAGTAATCTTGGAGGAGGTAGGCAGACTGTAAGTGGGTGATTAAATGAGCAGAATTAATATACATTACTACTTGTTTATCGTCTGCCTCTGTAATTTATTGCTACCACACTCACTATTCAAGCTCTTTAATTTCTCTTTCCCCTTTTAGAAAACAAAGGGTAGGAATAATGGAATGCCTTCTGTTTTCTTCCCTCGTTGGACTTTATTAGATGGCATAATTTAAGAAAACAAGGACAAACATTTCTCAAAAGGACTCTAACTGTGTATTAGCCTGAGGTCTCTCATCACTGTAGAGGAAACAAATATAGTGGAATTTAAATATGTGGAGGCTGGGATCCTTTAGCAGTGCACAGACATTTTTATCAGTGTACTTTTAGATTATGAAGAATTGTTGACTATTCATAATTACATCATCCTTCTACTTGGGATGGCTACAAATTATGAATAGAAGAAAACATTGTTACTTTTGAAATATTTAATAACCTCTTGGAAAAAACAACAACAACAGGTAATATTTATAGATGTTTTTATGCCTATAGAGCATTTCTCAATCAGAATGTGCTATGAATACTTTTGTTAATGTTGTGATGCACCATTTATCCAGTGGGGTCCCTTAATATGCAACTAAAACATCCAGTGGGGATGTGGGAGTGGGGATTCTCTTAAAAAGAAAACTACATGGTGGAAAGGAATCATAGAATCATAGGATCACCAAGGTTGGAAAAGACCTAAAAGATCATCCAGTCCAACCATTCACCTATCACCAATAGCTCCCACTAAACCATGTCCCTCAACACAGCATCCAGTCCTTCCTTGTACACCTTCAGGGATGATTTAACATGCTCGTATTTTAGTGTGTTCTTAGGAAAAGCCAATCCCTTCAGTAGTAGCCCAAGGGCAGAGTTCTTACCATTTAAATCTAGCTACGACATTTATTCAAGTGCTGTGATACCATTATATATGAATATAATATATAATTATTATATATTAATATATATCACATACTAAAAACAAACAAACACACAAACAACAGCAGTCAATTCCACTTAAAGATAATATTTCACCACTACTTCACTGCACTAGTTGAGAACAAAATGCCACTTGGTGTCACCTGTTGCAATACTTTTGGGTACAGAAGGAGCAGCACTAATTCATTCCCAGTGCTGTTGTGTCAATCCAAAACCATAGGAATGCCATCTTCCAATGATGTATTTTGTAAAGCACAGGCACAAATCACAACACGCTTTGCAGATAAGAGCACAGATCTGCTGCTCTGAAGATGGCTCAGCACCTCCTGTGCAAATGCAGAAGTGTGCTGTGAGGTTCAGGGAGCAGGGACTGCTGCCTCCCTGTGCTTAAAATAGCAGAATGATTGAAGCCAGGCATGCTGCTGATCCTTTCCCCTTCAAAGGTGGGATTTTCATTACTGCTCCTTGCCTTGGTTAGGAGCTAGGATGGTGGGAAAAAGATATTTGCCCTATAAAAGGTGAATATTTCTGCTGTACTCCTCCAAAACACCTCTCCAAGGTGTTTTCCGTATTTGTTTTGTTGTTGTCTGTAATGTAGGGCTGTGAATAGTGACCAGAAGTGAGCCCTAAATGCATCTGTCTAATGCTGGTGTGCAGCAGGGCTTGTTCAAGGAAAGACTGGATGTTGTGTTGAGGGACATGGTTTAGTGGCAGCTATTAGTAATAGGTAAACGGTTGGACTGGATGATCTTCTGGTCTTTTCCAACCTTGGTGATTCTATGATTCAAGCAAAGGTTGTAATGTACAGAATTACTTTGAATAATGTGGCACTTTAATTGGCCTTAGCTCTATGGAGCAGGAGACAGGAGGTCTCCAGGAGGTGAAATCTCCCCCCCAGGCTGTTGATCTTGGCATAAATGCAAGCTCAGTTAGATCCATTCCAGGGCTTGGCCAAGCTCTGTATGAGGATGGATTTCAGTATCCTACAGTGCTAGTGGTGCCTGGTCAAGATTTTTCCTTCCCCTGCTCTTGATATAGCTTCAGAGAACCACTCGCACCTCCCTTGGGATATAGAACCATAGAATGGCTTGGGTTGGAAGGGACCTTAAAGCCCACCCGGTTTCAACCCTGTGCTGTGGGCAGGGCTTAGCTCAGGCTGCTCTGATGTATGTGGCACTTGCTGCGGAGTAGCTGCTGAGAAAGAAGAACACAGCATTAAAAATCCCCTTAATTGCATTCTGCTCTATAAGTGCATTTGATAATAGCTGCTAGTGACTAGTGCAGAATATTTTAATTGCATGGGTTTTTTTTCCCTGTCGCTTCAGCCCTTATAAAGATGCTTTAAGCTACTGTGGCTCCCCATGAGGTTGAAGTTTAGTTTAGAATATACTGCAGTTTAATTGTTCTTTTCCCCACAGTGTTATGAAAATGAAACAATTCTGATCTTCACGTTAGAAACAGAGCCCGGCAGGAAAGAGCAGCAACTTCAGCTCCTCTGGGCAGGACTCCTTCTATTGAAAGATGTCATGCGTTATCGTGTTGGTTTTATCTTTATCTTGTCAAAACAAACCATTGTTGGGCGCCTTTATTTGCATTCTCAGCAGGAAAGCAAGGTGAATAATTTAATTGCAGCAGCCTCTGCCACGTGATTGGGGCGAGGACCCGTCAGAGCTGCCCCCCGTGCACTGGGAGACTTGGGAGGGGAATGGAAACTTACAGCGGCGATGTGAAATTTGTTTCATCTTCTCCTTTAACCCGAGGAGGATCTCTCAGCGGAGCTCCATCCGTGTTCTTTCGCTTTACACGCGATCCTCTGACGTGGAGGGAGGCGAAGAGGGCGGGGGGGAGCGAGCCCATGAGAAAGGCGAGAGCGAGCGAGTGGGAAGCGGGGAGGGCGGTGGGAACATTGCACAGGCAGCCACGGGGCTACTCGGAGCTGCCCCTGGCACACGAGAGAGTCTGGCTGCAGGGAAAGGGGAGTGGAAATTTACAGCTGCTCTGTGTGTGTGTGTGTGTGTGTGCATGCTCTAGCGCTCACTGCTGCTCACGCTTCTCTAGAGGGTAACAGTTGCTCCGCGGAAGGAGAGCGAGAGGCTGAATTCTGGGATCTGCTTTCCCCTCCACGTGTCAAGAAGGAGGAAAAGCTGACATTAGATGGGAGATAACTGAAAGCCCCCCCGCCTGGCCATGCTGGCAGAGAGCTGTCTTCAGCACCTCGCCATGGTGCCGCGCTGTGCTGCCTAGGCACGCCTGGACCCTCCTGCACGCAGTAAGTACCGGCCGACATCATCTCCTTCGAATGACATGAAGTTCAGTAATTGGACAAAACTTTCTTTTTTCTAGTTAGAAATAGTGTTTCTCTAATAAACCGCTCAGTTATTTATTCTCTATAGTTACGCCGTTAGCTTTTTATAGCTTTGTAAACTGTGTTACCAGGAGTGGCTTTTAAAAGAAGGCAATCCTAAACAATACGCCGTCTGTTACATAAGGGACTGGCTCGGTGACCAAACCCTCCGTGTCCATGGAATATCTCTGGAAATGGGTGTATTTACAGCGTGGTTTCCAAAAATAAAATATCTGCAATATATCATTGCTCTTGCTCCTCTCTGCTGACTGCCTGCAGCTGCGAACTCTCTCCTGAGATGCAGAGGACTGAGAGCACAGCCACTTGCATAAGAAACTCAGGAGCTGCTAGGGATGAATGTAAGATGAGCATGTGTGTGAATTGTCACAAGAAACTGCATATGTAAATCAGCCATCTTGCTATTTATAGCCAATAGGTCGTGTCAACCTGAAATTCTAATTTCATGAAATGGGCTATTTGTGGGGAGGTTTTTAGTGAGGCAGAACCTAACGTTGAGCTTAATGGAAGTTTTCTGTGAGCAATTGTCTTGGAATAATTACTGCAATAAAGTGAAATTACTGCTACGGTGAATTCTTTTCATATATTCTGAAGCTACTAAAGCAGCACATCAGGTTTGCTGAAGACATGGCCAATAATGCTGTATAGAGGGGTAACTCAGTAATACTGAGCAAAAAGAAAAGTTGTGTTACAATTCCTCGCTGATGGATTTAGAGGTAGCCCTGTTCCCTCTTGGTTGCTGCCAATGTTATTTAAATTATGTTACCATTTTTCATTATCCCTATAATTATTATTATTACTAGAAATGGAAATTTAACCTGGTTTCCCTTTTACTTTAAGTAAATGAAAAGCTGTTAAGGGCTGTTATCTTAGAATTTTATGACCTCAGAGTCTTAGGCTTAGTGATCCCTTTCTGCAGGACTGAGTTCGTGGGATTTTTGCTGTGGATTGTACATAGGCTTGAATTATTAATATTTTAGGTTTGAGAGACTTCATGACTTCATATTCACAAGTGGAAACAGGGATCCCAAATATTTTACCTAATTAATCCTGCTGGTTATAGTGGCTGTAAAATCCACTGCTTTCTTATCTTTCTAGTTTTATTCAATGTAAAATAATAACCTGATAATTCTAATTAGCCTGTTAGCATGAGTGGGAGAGTCTGTGTGATACAAGAATGGCTGAGGAAGGTATGAGTGTGGTAACCCAGGATGGAGTTTTTGCAAGGTTTTAGAACCTGAATGTTACCTGGCATTGGTGTGCACCAGGCTGTTTTTTGTTCCCTGATGTGGCTCACCACATGGCCCAGCAAAGAGCTACACCAGTCCAGGTGCAGGGCTGTGAGTAGGCATGGAGTAGGATGGCACTGTCACGGAACAAAGGGATTATCAAACTGCAGCCTCAATGACCTGATGGCCATTCAGTGTTTGAAAGACTGTATTGTTTTAGTTTTTTGTTGTTGTTCTTCTTCATTGAATGGACATTCAGATATTCAACAGAAAATGAAATTATTGCTTTTTTTAATTGCTTCTGTAGAGCTGCTTCACAGCATTACAATGGAGGACCACCATGAGCACCTTCAGTTTCATACTATTGAACAGCTACATGATATTATCAATATTATTTCATGATTATTTTCCAGAGGTAGGCACATTAAGGGCAGACCTGTCTACCTTTCCTCTGTGATCTTTACAATGCTTACAACCTGTTAACAAAGGTGTTTCTGACAGTAGTAGTATTACTGCAAGGTTTTGTATGTTTCAGGTGAAGTTTAATTCACCTTTGTACCAGGCAGGATCTTTCAAGACTAGAAACACAACAAGTAACCAACAGAACAAGGCTTATTCATAAATATCTGAGTTTAAAAAAACACATTTGTTGGAAGCAGGTAGCATTCATTGAGCCTATCTTCAGAACTGTCCTCAGTTCTTGTAATCCACTGTCTGACTTGCAGTGTACTTTGAAAAATCTGTAACTTGTTGTGGATTTTCAAGAGAAGTTACTTGTGTAGGTCTCTTTCCTTATGCCTGCCAAACGTAGCGTGGATCATGTGAGAGGACTGTGTAGACTTGTCAAGGTGATCAGGAGTCTTCTATTTCCTGGTGTGAGCTCCTGACTATAATTGCAGCAACCTTCTGAAATACTGTTGGAGGGAGGCGTGAAGGGCGAATAAAGTATCTCTTTCATTATATAGAGACTGATTGCGCAAAATTACCAAGCAAGTGTACTAATTCAGGCCTAAAATATATGGCTTCTAGGCACACTGATGTGAATGGAAAATGAAAGCCTTTATTTCCAAAGAAGATCTCACTCGTATTAACTTACTGAAATGCTTTTATTCTGATAAATAAGTAGATGAAGGTTAGGAACTAAGAAAAGGGTAATGTCAGATACTAGAGAGGAAGGAAATTATTCTTGCATTCATTGTTGGATAGCAAATTGCTTGTCCGGAGGAACATCTGAGAAGAATGCACTGATGGGATCACATGCTCTCATTCTTGCCTTTGTGGGCAGGAGGTGTTTGTTTTTGAACTACTTAACTGAGCCACATTATAGTGGGATTGGCTGATGGTGTTGCTGTCTGCATTTTTCCGTCATTTTCTTACAAGATCAGCTGTGCTGTAATCTTTTAAGAAAGAATATGATAAAGAGCAAAGAACTTGGGGAGGGTGCCTGTAAGCAGAACTAGATCTCATAGTGTGCTTCACAGCTGTATTGAAGAGCTCAAGCTGCACTGATTCTGTTTTCCAGCACCTTCTCTTTGTGAGCATATAAACTGGCAGAAGAGAGATTCTGAAGACTGGTAAAGCATATGCTTTAGTGTTAAACAATCTAAGTTTCATTCCTGAACTGATTTTCATTTATTTATTTATTTTCATGTGCACTTGGGTAAGCATTCTCATTGTTCTGTGCTTCAGCTTCTCCCTCTGCAGAGGGAGGGGAGTAATGGTATTCACACAGCATTTTTGGAAGAGTGTTTTCCATCTTAATTAAGTACTTGCAGAGTTGGAGGCCTCTGAGGGAAGGCATGTTCTGAGTATAAAGGGTTGTTATCTCTGTCAAGCTACCGGATATCCTTAGAGCTCACTTCTTATAAACCTCATGTGCCTCTGGATGCAATTTACTGCTTTGGGCTATGTGAAATACTTCTTTTTTTTTTTTTTTTTTTTCAGGCTTGAACAGATGCAGCAAGATGTGCAGAAAGTGTTGCTTTAAAATTATCTTTTGGTGCTTCTGTTACTAATCTAAAAGAAAATCAACACATTCCCCTCCCTCCCCCAACCTTAAACAAGCATTCCTTGAAAGTATTTATATAAAAGTAAGGCTCAAAAGAAGTGCTGGACTCCCCAGCACTGAAGGCTGAAATGTTCTGTTTGTATTGATGGCAACTGCAGACTTTGGAAACCATAATTCCTTATGTGGTGCTGCCAGGGCATTTCCCCTGTGAGTGGGAGAGGCAGTCTCAAAGGCTGTGAGAGTCAGGACGGTGAGACACAGATGTTTCTTTTGTTCACCTTGTACACTTCGCAGAAGAGTTCTGATGAAACATCATCCCAACTGATGTTTTATAAGGTGGCTTTCCACTATTAGGAATTCAGAAATGACTACAATGCATTTTTGATGTTATAAAAACATATGTTGCTGAACAACCATTAGATGGAAAATGTTTTCCTAGAAAGTAGGAAAGAAAAGGGCTCATTCAGCTCTGTCCTTTGCTGCCAGACAACAGTGTCAAAAATTTATGAACAGATGCTCTGTAGTGTGCCTGTTAAAGGAAGTTATTTCAAAATCTCAAAGCTCCAATGGTTAGAAACCTGTACATTTTTAGCTGTAGTTTATTCATTGGTAGCTCACAGCCATTTGCTTGTGTACAAATAGTACATTATTATTTTGGCTGAAATTACTTCTTGGGCTTCCCTGTGTTTTTCTTCTAAGCTTACCCTGGTTTTATTTGGCTTGCACGTTCACTTGTGTACAGTATTCCACATGGGGTTTCATCAGAACTTTGTACAAAAGCATAAATGCCTTTGTATTTTTACTGGAGATTACTTTTTAATTCATCACAGATTTGTATTTGTCTTTATCTCATCTGTAAAATACGAGTGTAGTGACCAGGTATCTGTCATTATTGAGGAAAGACATCTTGAAGCAGACATTCATCTGCCCTACTGTTGTGTGTTGTCTGATACTTTCTACTTTTACTTTTTTATTCCATTTTTACTTTTCCAGTCCTAAAGGCTGTCTGGTTTCTCCGCAATGATATTCCAGTCCTCTTTGGTATTGATGGCGTCTTCCTATTTTGAGCCATCATAGTTTTTTGGTGGGGCCTCAGTTCCTGTGCCTCTCTAAATAAGATCCTCTCGCAAAATCGCTATTGCCTTCTCAGAGGATCAGTTTCTACTTACATGGTAATTTTCCTTTGGCTAGTTAATTTTTTTTTAATATTCAAGTTAATGCCCTTTCATGTCAGGTGTATGGGATCTACTGTATTTTCTTTGCCTTGTACTTCATTAATAAGAGACTGTAGAATGAGCTACCTCTGAACTTCTGAACTGACTAATCAGTTTTAAGCAACTCTAACAGAGGGCTAGATATCTTGAAAATACTGAGTTCTGAAAGAAAGCAAAGTGAAAATAAGTCACAAAGTGAATAGGGAATTTAAACCAGATGAGTGCTTCTACTGAAGAAGAAAGCTTCAAATTAAAGGTTAAAGAGCAGAGAGCTGATAGAAGGAGGAGGACGAAGCAGAAGTGCCACAGCTGTGGATACACCCTTTGCCAGAGCTCAGTCTTTTGCAGTTGCTTGCAAATCCACTCAGGAGAAACAAATCTTAGGGAAGGGAGTCTTGTTTTGCAGTGTGCCCCATGGAATAGTTGGTGCTAAGACTAAGTGGTAAAGTGGTACAACTTCCTAATCTTGGCAAAGTGATTTTACCACTTCTTGCTTCTTTCTGTATCTGTGAATAGTGTATATCCCCTAGGATACTCAACAGGGAAAAGCAAAAGGGTCTTGAATACAATAGTAACCTTCAATTGCCAGTATTATTTAAGTGATGGATCATCTATTTCCAGATGCTGATGGGTTAAAAAACATCCTAAATTTAAGAGAGGTCTTTGATGCACATCTGGGACTCTTTTAATGGCCATTATTCCTCCTTTTCTCTGTATTTCTTTCCATATACAGTGGATGCTTTGCTTTGTGTGTAAGACTGATAAATGAAGTGAAACAGAGTCTTGTCTCTGCTCAGAAGGGGGATGGACTAAACAGTCTCTTGAGTCCCTTCCTGCCACATTGTCATCAGTTTTTGTCATTGTGATCAGAACAGTGGTAGGGTATGAAGTGAAGAGAAATGAGCGCTTATCACTCAGCATTGCTGTGTTGTCTCAGTCATAAGATGGACTGTACAGAGGAAAAGTGCTAGCTGGGTTACTGGACTGTAGCAAAATTAGTGATTATTTACATACAATATACTCTAGACGGCTATGTGGGTTACCTCTTTGGGAGGAAGCATACTTGTAGCTCATAGCAATATGTCACTTAGATATGTAGATTTATTTTTTAAGACTCATGACTGCTTCAATGTAACAATCAAATTATTTCCCCCTTTGCTTTCCCTTGTGTAGTGACCTCTAGGAGGGGAAGATGAAAAAATATCTGTGGTAGTCTGAGCAACCCTACTACACCTTGATGGTATTTCTTCTAAAATGCATCCTGCCAGTGAAGGTTGTGCTCACCAGATGTCTCTCAGATCTTCACATACTCATGCTTTGTCTTTACAAATAATAAAAATATGCAGAATTGGTCCCTTTTGTGTGTTCTGAAGTACTGATCTAATTGCAGTATGTGTGAGGTTACGGGGTGCTTGGTGCTTGCTAGCGGCTTTCAAACAAATGTGTTGTATAATACTGCCTTTGCCTGTAAGATGAAGTGAGCTAAGTGATGAGAGGCCCAGCCTTTTCCAGTGCTTGTGTATAGCTGAGCATTTCCAAATGAGTTAGTCATGAGTATACCCAGTATTCAGTCTTGCACGTTGGCAAGTTGAGGTGTGACTCCGCTCTGTTGCTAGTCAGAGGGTGCTGCCAAAAATCACAGTTTCGAGCTCCATGGGAGCAGCCCTGAGCGCTCATTTTGACTCCTTCGTTGAGAGCTCAGCCAAGTATTGAAGGTTATGTAGCCAAAACTGCAGAAATGAAAATTAGTTTGAAGCAAGTCATGAGGAGCTTGTAAATGGAAATCTGGAGGAGGAGAGCTTTCGGAACTTGAACATGAGAATATTTCTGTAAAACTGACCGAGCAACAAGTGAGAAGCTATCTAAAAATTCACCAGCTCTTGACATTATTAAGGAACTTCTGGTTTAAATGTCTCCTTTGTGTTATAGGAACTGTTCTTGTAAAGATAATCTGCAAATATCTTGAAATGTTTTTAATAAGATGCTAGGACAGAATAGCTGCTTCTTTTGTTTTGTTTTAAATATTCTTCTCTTGTTTGAATTTTGTCCTTGACTATTTATGTGATTGCTGCTTATATTTGTAACACCATATACATGTAACCTGGGCATTAGTTCCATAGGGTGTTTTGGGGTTATTAACATAGGGATGTATGGCACAAATGGGACTGTACTTCTGATGGACCCTGAAGTGAGAGGTGTTGGTTGGGACTATGTGGGGAAAAGCATGACACAGTGTTATTATGACTTTTGTATCATATATTGCCCTCATTTAATTCTCTTCTTTAAAACATCTTGTATAAAGTTTTTTCTGTTGTTGTTGTCATTGTTGTATGAGTTGAAAAGGAACAAGGAAGTGGAAGGGATTTGTTTATGCATTTGTGCTGTGCTAATGTGTTAAATATGTGTGAGGAGGGTTGGTGTTGATGGTTGTCTTTTGTTGTGGAAAGAGTTGAAAAATACTCAGTTTGTTTTTTTTTCCTTTCCATGTTGTACAAGCTGGTGCTGTGCTCTCCCTATAAAGTACTACTTGCCTTAACGAGTACATTCCCATCCTTAGTCTTTCTGTTGACTTCAGTAGGTCTTTGTATCAGACTCTAAGTAAAACCCATGGGAGTTTGCAACTCAGTGGTTTATAGGATCACAAACTAAGATACTTGGTTTCTTTCATGTATAAATAGAGTGACTTGGTATTTGCCTTTCCAGCCATACGAAGAAGGAATGTCTTAAATTAAACAAGCAAACATATTTTCACTGAAGTGCTTGATCTTTCATTTAAATGTCATGAAAACATTTGTGTCCCCATTTGGGCCTAATACTCTGTTTCGGATTTAATTCACACAGTGTTTTTACATAAGTGAGATCTGATCCACAGGTTCTGATGGATTCTTGAAGTCTGTCAGACTTAAGGAATTAGCCTAAGTCATGTCAAGACCCTCTAGACTGAAAAAGAAAAGCAGCTGAAGAAGAATGAGTGATGGCTGATAAGCTGGGTCTTTATTGTGCGCTGTTTTAAACAAAGGATGCTTTTGGCATGCAGGAGTCTACAGTAACTCTGCAACACAGTGGAACTGGTAAAATTTTTATGAAACCAGTATCAGAAATTTAGTGGAACCTTCATTTGGTGGAATGATAAAATGTTTGGCATATGCATACAATGCAAGTGATGCACTGAAGTGTATGTTTGAAGCTTTAAGAAGTATCTAGCTTCTGTACAGGTGCTGAGTTGTTGCTTTCTGCATGCTAACAGTGGCTATTCAGTTTCTGATGAGCTTGAAATCAAGTGCATGTGAGAATTTATCGCGCTTAGTTGAAGTAGAATACAGTGCCAGAGGCATAACCCTCTTTTTTTCATAATGTCTTTTTGTATTTTTATTGCATTTTTCATAGAGACCTTAAAAACTATTTTTTCTCATTTGATTTAGGCACTTCTCTTCTACACTGAAAGAAGAAATCCAGGTGAAGAAAAAAAACCATGCCTTTGTTCAGTAAATCACACAAAAATCCTGCCGAGATTGTGAAAATTCTGAAGGAAAACATGGCCATATTGGAAAAACAAGAAAAAAAAACAGACAAGGTATGAGGTAATGTTGTGGAAGACTGATAAGGTTTTTATGGTGGGGAAACAGCAGAATAAAGGGAGTGAAATTGTGTTCACTCTCTGCCCTAATCCCACAAGCACTTGGATGCATACGTAGCTTTATGTTTGAACAGTTCCACTAAAATCGGTGAGTGTTTGCTAAATAAAGGACAACAGATAGAATCATAGATTAGAATTATAGAATGGTTTGGGTTGGAACGGACCTTTAAGATCATCCCTGCTCTATAGGCAGGGACACCTCCCTCCAGAGTAGGATGCTCACAGCCCCATCCAGCCTGGCCTTGAATGCTTCCATGGAGGGGGCATCCACAGCCTTTGTGGGCCGCCTGTTCCAGTGTCTCACCACCCTCACTGTGAAGAATTTCTTCCTCATCTGGGGGTCAGAAAGAAAATGTTGAGGTTCAGGAGCCTCATCCAAAATGAGGGTTAATCTACTACTTCTAATATGAATGTATCTAACAAAACAGCATAAAAGACTATTTAAAAGCTATTCCACTATTCATTGGTCTAGGGGCTAGACCAATGCATAGCTACCCAGAGGGCAAAACTTCTGATAAATGTCATTCATATAAAGCATCAAACCTGTATTTATTTACATATATGTGCAGTCTCACTATGCCAGTCTTTTCTAAACTTTGGTGTGTTTCCTAAGTATGCTCTGCTACTTCATCTTCTAATTGTAGTGCTAGATTTTCGCTATTACTGTTCTCCTTTAATTCTGTAACAGTGACCTCAGTCACTTTTCACTGCTCTTCCAGTGACCAGTTAAGAAGCCACACAACAACATATAAAATGGTTTTAATTAACAACAACCTAATACCAGGTTAGAACTGAGTGACAATGAAACAGAACTAACACAGTTCTAGTGCAGCAAAGTATTGTATTTGCACATTGTGCTTCTCCCACTTTGAGCAGGAGTTTTCATTAGAATGAACTGAAACCAAAAGGTAAGCACAGTTGCAGCTGCATCCAAGGGAAATTCTCTGGAAACTTTTTGGTTCAAAGCAAGTTGCTCAGTATGCTAATTATGTAACATCAGTCACGTGAGTTTCACTGAGGCCTCTGGTAATTCATGTCTCAAGCTGAAATACCTTCAGTTAATTGTAAAGCACCAGGAGAATTTGACTCTGAACTAAAACTTAAGTCAGTCAGCAGCGTCTGCTCCCCAGCTGACTTCATCAGAATCTGATTAAAGCAGTCATTCAAAGCAGAATCCCTAGACTTGTTTGTTGTTGTTTGTTTGTTTCCTTCTAGTATGAATCCTCCAAGTTGTGGTTTTGAGGATTTTTGGCTTTGAACTGTTTTGTTTATTTGGATGTCACTGACAAAGTAGCAGAAATTCAGACTTCTTAGAAAATGGAGAACTTGATGTAAATTGTTCATTGAAGTCGTAACAGCTGGTGTGTGTTTTCCTCACAAAGAAAAAATATGGGAGATTTTCCCCAGCTGATTAGGATGGAAACAGCTTGTGAATTTTCTAACAGCGGTGGCTTATTTTACATTTGATTTGAATGGAATACAGATAGGCCATTTAAAAACTCTTAAAACCCTAATCTGGCAGGCTGTCCTCAACTGTGAATTCTGTGAGTTATATTAATGTGGGCTATCCTAATTCACAAGTCCATGCTGTTTTCAGCCTGCATACTCACCACCTGGTTGTGCTTTTAGGTGTGGCTGCACATGGCCAGGATGGGGAGCTGTCCACATCTCCCCTCCATGCTGTGCATACATCGTTTTTCTCTAGGCTAGCGGGGAAGGAGGCTGCATTTCAGTACTCTCTGACATGGTTTATCATTTCTATATGGAGGCTGTTGCTGTTGTAAACAGGGTTAATGAGAGTTACTGGAGGAGGAGGCAGAAAGCGGACAAAGCAATCTCTTCAGCATAAAGGCAGAAAGTCAAGAAAGCAGTACTGTATTGGACAGCATTTACACATATGCTTACATGGCTTGTTGAGTCAGGTTATTGCACTCAGATGCAGAGGAGACACAAAGGGCCTTTCTCGCTTTGGAGGGAAAGAGAAGTAGTGCTACCATTCATCTGAAGTGTTGCATTGAGCTGCTGAGATAGAATCATAGAATGGCTTGTGCTGGAAGGGGCCCCAAGGATCTTTAAGTTCTAACCCCCATGCCACATGCAGGGCCAGCAACTTCCAGGTCTGGTGCTAGGTCAGGTTGCCCAGGGTCCTGTCCATCCTGCCTGCTAAAGAAAGAAGCCTGGTTAATGGTCCTGACTTCTGAAAGGTAAATCATATGGAAATATCTTCAGTACCTGTGACAATGATAAATTTAAAATGGGTATGGAGAATAATTCTTGCTCAAGCAGTCACCATTGTGTCTCTTATTAAATACACAGGCTTAAATATACAGATTGTTGATTTCCCCTTGCTGCCCAAGAGTTTTGGACCCTGTGGGCCAGTGAGTGTGGATGTTTGTGGGTCGGGACTCTTCCATGTCTTTCAGCAGATTTCTGTTTCCATGTGAACTGTCATGTGAACTGCACAGCTGTTGTACCTTGCTGTAAATTGGGGTTCCCAGGACTTGTAGGAGCACCCCTGACAGTGTCTCTGATTTTGTGTACTTGTGAAATCCCTTCCAACTAGAACTTGCAACAGATGCTTAAACAAGGTTTGTCTCATGACAGTTTAGCTGTCATTGTAGTACAGCAAATGTGGCATGTGGGCCGAGACAGCTATAAGCTGCTAATACACACAGAATTGGCAGAGAAGAGTGGCAAAGCCTGAATAACTGCAGACCTGAGGGAGATCCTCCTCATTTCCTTTCCTGAGCTGAGAATCTTTGGTACAAGATGAAAATGGGCAGCTGGGGCAGTGCAAGGTTGGCAGTTTGGATGCAGCCTCATGTAACCTTTAGCAGAAGCCATCTGGGCTTCACAGGGACTAGTTTTAGATCATGAAAAAACTGATAGTTCCTCTTAAGATAAGCAGTACTCAGGTAGTGGGACTTTAGTAACAGATCAATGAAGACTAATTTGAGTAATGGCAGGAAGAGGGAAGATACAGCTTGATACATAGGATAAAGGAAAGTCACTTGGAAGTATACGTCTTCTCTGAGACACAATTCCACGTATGCATAATATACAGAAGTTTTCACTCTTTTTTAGTACTTTTTGTTAGTCATAGAATAGGGTTTGACTGAAACCCTAGCATCTGTCTTCTTAGATAAGGATTGAATTTGACCCAGTTCTTCTACATATTTATGTATGTATATATAGAACCATTGATGCATGCAGTGCTGCCATAATGCTTTTTAAATGTTTCCAACTGAAAAATAGACTAAGATTGAATGCTAATTCCTTTTTATTTTATGGGTATTTTATTTTCATTTGCTTTAGAGCCTTACTGTTTTCTAAACTATGTTCTGAAGGCTGAAAGAGCACAGCTTGAGAAGTGCTGCCACACGTGTTTCCTCTTCTTCTGAAGTGCTCTAACACCTTTTTCTGTCTCATTTTTATAAAATAATGCCTTAGAAGAAGACACTGCAGCACTGGAAAAAAAAGATGTAAGAATTAAAGGATTAAGTAGAATAAGACAGCTGGAAAGTGAACTGAAGCCTTCCTTATCAAGCATCCTCCTTTCCAACATCCACAATAAATAAGAAGGTTTTTGTGACACGTGCTGTTGCTGAGATCATATTTGTGCTCTGTAGTGAGGAACAATTAATTATGTTTTATTACAGAATTCTATAAAAGTTAGTCTTGTAGAGCCAAAATATTCTAGTGTGTAATGAGTAATACTAACTCAGGAATTAAGTAGAAAACAAAATTTTTAGCAGTGTAGGAAAGGAAGCCTTCAGAAGCACTTCTTCCTGCTTTCTGGTGCAGACTTTTGTGCTTCTCAGAGGATATGCATAAATGGGGAGAATGGAGGAGAAACCCCAAGAGCAATACAGTGGGCAGGAGATTTGTTGAACCTGGGGAAAGATAGAATGTGATGTGCTTGTCATGCTGGTTCGTTTATAACCTGTGATACCATTGTGTATTTTGTGGATGGATATTGTAACATAACGTTAGTGGAACGGATGCCTGACCCATCTCACAAAGAAAGGAGGTGACATCCTGTCTCCTTGAAGCCATCGGGTCTGGTAAGCACAAAGCAGTTCAGGATGCACACAATGTCTCCCTGAGGCATCACCCTCCTACTGCCAACCAAACATGCTGGGGTGTGGCACCCATGACTCAGTGCCATCTGTGGAGCCTACAGGTTTGGTAACATTTCTGAACCCACGATGCAAGAAAAGCTTTCAGAGTTCCCCATGCTTTTAATTGAGGATACCAAACGGAGGTTGGGTTGGGTGGAACTTGGCCTAAGCTGTTTCTGCACTTGGCCTGGATGGGCTGAAAGATTTGCAGGTTTTGGCAGAGCCTGGTCCAAACCTTGGGTTTGTCACAGAACCTGAAACCATGGTAAAGCCGATCCAGGCTTCATGTGGAGTGTTTTGCTGACAGAACCATGGGCTGCAGCATCTTCAACTGGTGTTCAAAATGTACTTAAGCTAGATGTAAAATAACTCAAATCATCTAACTTCTTCCCCTTTCTCTTACATATATCCAACAAAGCTGCTTGCTCAGGTATGTCACTGTAATTTGACCTCTGTTTCATCTCCATCTGCTGTAACACATTTGGTACTGTTCAGAAGGGTCGAGAGAACAGCATTTTAATAAAGCTACAATTAAAAGTCTTTAGGATTTCCATAATGTTTTTTTAACAGTAAATCTTGCTTTCTTGCTTAGCACCAACGAAGCCTTTATCAGACCCTGTCCATCTTGCTCCCACCCTGATAGAGCAACTGGGGGTCCTCTATGTAAGATGAGGTACATGCAGAGGACAGGATGTGCATTTTCATGGAAGAATGCTTGTGTGACTATTGCAAATGCCAGTACTTGTGAACTCAATTCTGCAGCTGCCAAAGTCAGTTGCAAAATTATTTCATTTTTTGAAATAATTTGATTTCATTGCTGTACACTGAAACCAAGTGAATAAAATAAGAAAGGTTTGGCACCCCTTTCTTCTAACTCTGCACAAAACTCACATGCCCAGGGATTTTGTGGAAGGTTTCCTGTTTCAGCCTCCCAGTTCTGCTGAGGCCTATTATTGCTCTAGAGGTGGGAGAAACTCCAGATATTATCAGGTGCTGGTGCCAAGTCTTTGAAACTTGTCACTCCTGGTTGCTTTCCTATTTTTAAGCATCTTACAATCTTCGTTTCTGTCTTGAGTGCAGGATTAATAGTGGGAAAGGAATTTATGTCCAGGTGGGGCAGCTCTATCTCTTCCAGGTAATCATACTGCCTTTTAGAAGTTTAATTATTGTGCCTGCTTTGCTAGATTGTCCTTGCCAACCTCCTTGGGTAATGGGCCATAGTATTTGGCTAAATGTTAAGAGTTCTGCTTTCCAATACAAAACATTCTGCTTAAGTCTGCAGTTTGTTCCTGTATATCTTTTTGGCATGAGATTGCACCAAGTTGGGATGTTCCTTAAGGTGCCGAATTCAAATTCTACTAATGGTTCTTCTTAGGAGTTGCATTAAGAGGGAGTTGTGTTGGCACTGTTAAGGAAAAAGTATTTTGATTCACACACTGAGAATATTTTTTAACATAGCTGTAAGGTAAAGGAGACAGAATGAAACCTACGGGCCTTACGCTTTTTATTCTGATTTATGTCATGGAATACTGAAAGCTTACTGAATGGCACGTGGTAGTATCTTCTATCACATTGGCAGGTGTCTTTTCGTATTCCTGTGTGCTGCTGTTTAAGACTGCAGCAGGTTAGGGAGGCAGTTTTTGCCCTGGAAATACGCTAGGTAGGCAAATAGAAGCTATGAGATCCTATTTGCTATATTCTTGTGGACAACTGGGAATTTCCTGTTCACTGTGTGTATGTCAAATGACAGGCATCCTGTATTTTTCTTATGTACATTTAGTATCTGGGTTTGGAAAGGTGGAAGAAGCTCATGGGATAATTTTTATTAAGCCTATTGGACGTCTGGAAATTCAGGTTGTCGAAGTTACTGACTCTAGCTAAAATACCACCATGATCTGCAATGGGATTTTTCAGAAACTGCCTTTGTGGACTGTTTATTTCTGAAGCAGAACATTTGCTTTGTTTTGCTATATCATGCACAAGCAGCGTTGCAAGTAAGGCCGCTTACTGTGAATATGGAAAATCCAAAATAATGTAGTTATGGAAGTAAAGTGCAGCATTCTGCGTGAACAACAGATAAAACCTTTGCTGTAACCTTCCATGTTTGGAAGATTTTACAAGAACAGAAAAATTTTAAGACCTTTAGGATTTCCCTTAGTGAAAAAAACAAGACACTCCTTATTGCACTGTATTGTATAACTCTGGAATACGGAGAAAAAGATGTAACTGTTCAGGCACCATTCCCAGCTGTTTTAAGCCTGTTAAATTACTATCCTAAGAACATCGGTATGTGCTTTGGCCCTCCTGTAGAGATCAATACAAAAGGCTCAATAAAATAAAGACATTGTCATTTAGAGCAGGTGGCCAAGAAGGCCAGTGACATCCTGGCTTGTATCAGGAATGGTGTGGTGAGCAGGACTGGGGAAGTCATCCAGCCCCTGTACTTGGCTTTATTAAGGCCTCACCTCAAGTACTGTGTTCAGTTTTAGGCACCTCAGTACAAAAAGGACATGGAGGTACTGGAGCAGGTCCAGAGAAGGGCAACAAGGCTCGTGAAGGGCTTGGAGAATCAACCCTACAAGGAGAGGCTGAGGGAGCTGGGGCTGTTTAGTCTGAGGAAAAGAAGGCTGAAGGGAGACCTTATTGCTCTCTTCCAGTATCTGAAAGGTTCTTACAGTGAAAGCGGGGCAGGTCTCTTCTCACTGGTGACAGGTGGAAGGACGAGGGGAAATGGCCTCAAATTGTGGCAGGGTAAGTTTAGGTTGGACATTAGGAAACACTTCTTTAGTGTTTAGTTAGGGTACTATGGTTAGGCTGCGGTTGGACTTGATGATCTTTGAGGTCTTTTCCAACCTGACTAGTTCTATGTTTCTATGATAAGGTAGTCTAGTAAGGTTAGTAGACTAATCCAATGACTTATATTTTGAGTCAGTCTGGCTTCATAGGAAAAGTTCTGTAGCTATGTTTCTCTTATCTTTTATTTTCCATGTATTGTGTGAATATGTTTGGCTTTGTTGTTTGTTTTGGACAAATCTTGGGTCTTTGGATCTCAGAATGACTTTTTCTGCTGAGTCTCACGCAAGTTTCCATCACAGACACAGATCATTATTCTGAAAACGCCGTAAGATTAAGTAGAAATGTCAAAGGTGAGACCAGGAGTGGCTGTTAATTTACAAATCTGTTCATAGTTATGTTTTTCCTACAGATTGTGAGGGTTGGAAGTACAAGAGTGGCCCTTACATTTGACCAGGAATAACTTTTGTTAGCGGGCTTAATGTCAAACCACTGAATATCTGGAGGATATAGAGGGAGGAAGTCAAACACAAAATGTAAATTCTATGTATGTATGTATGCAAAGAGAGTGGGTGGGAAAGCTGATACATTAGAGAAATACAGCTATGGGAGCAATCGTGCACATCACCACTACATTGTTCTGTCTTTGCTTTCTCCTTCAACACTTTACTTTTTGCCCTCTTTTTTTGAGAATAAATGTAAAGCTGAGTCTTGCAAGCAGTTTTCTATAGATTAGGAAGGACATATACTTTAAATGAAAAGTATTAATTATTCTAACCCTAGAATGCCAGAGATATTCACACCCTACCAAGCAGAGCTGGTGAAAAGCCAAAAACATGTGAGTTTTCCTTTGATATGAAAATATTTGCACAGCTCTCATAAAGATTTAGAGCTTTAGTTTGCAAGATAGCACCCCTGTTGTTAATCCCATCTGTACTCTCTGGGATATCTCTAGTGAGATACCACTAACATTAGAGATAAAAATAGGCTCTTTTACTGTGCTGCAATAAGGAATGAGAAGACTTCTGCTGTGGTTAAAGTTATCACAGTCATACTAATTTATATGCCACTCATTCTGGCCTGTCTAAACTAGTAGAAAACTGTGAATAGCTGCAAATGGACTGGGGTAGAACATACCTTTATGCTGTGCAAAATGGATACTTGAGTGATCCAAGTTGATGTGATGTGATGGTGGCTTTTTCTTGGTTTGTACTAATGTGAATAAAATCAGTATTGAAGTGTTGGGAGATCAACAGCACTGGAGAGATGTCTCTCCTGAGCACTGTGGGGTTATGTTATGCAGATTGATGTGGTGACATTTGGAAGCATGACATTTTCCCTTTCGTTTTTCATGAGAGACATATTGAAGTTATCTATCTAGATTCAAACAGCCATTAATGTCCATATAACATAATGGCTTTTATAAATGACTGTGTGTGTTTTTTTGTGTGTACATCTTTATGTATTTTTTTTTTTCCTGTTATGCTAACTAAACTCATTTCAAATAAGTGTTTTGCAACATAGATGTAAAATACTGACCTAGTTTCAGAAACCTTCACTGTCTCTGCTTTCAGACCTTTCCTTTACTTGCTTCTCATGCCTGGCCAAGAAAATCCAGCCAGCCTTATATGTGCACTATCTGCTGGTTGTGAGTGTATTAAATATACCCTGACCCAGAAAGAGCTGCTGCCTGCACAGCCCAATGGCTAGAGTAGGTGAGATTTAAAGCAAACACACACACACAGATAAGGCCTCTACTGCAAGGAGTCTTCATGTATCCAGGATGGAAAGGTGGAGGGCATGAGGGCAGAGCTGCCTCACTGTGAAAAATGTGTGTTTGCCTTTGAACCATGGATATTATAACTCACATCTCATTTTAACCTTACTTGTTGGTCAACAGGCATCAGAGGAAGTGTCAAAATCTCTGCAAGCAATGAAGGAAATTCTGTGTGGGACCACAGACAAGGAGCCACCGACAGAAGTAGTGGCTCAGCTGGCACAAGAATTGTACAACAGTGGCCTTCTGGTGACACTTATTGCCAACCTGCAGCTCATAGATTTTGAGGTAGGTCACTGTGCATAGACCTTTTTATCTCCCTGATCTCAACATCGTCTGTCATAACAACTGCATATGTTCAAAGTCTAAATGTAAGTGTTATTCCACTTGACTCATGTTTGCACCATTCTTCGTGTTCTGAAGAAGGTAACTGTTGTAGATTAGTCATTGTACTAGCAGATGTGCTTGTAGGTAAGTGTAGTGCATCTGATTTAACTTCTTTGTTTTCTTAAACACAAGAAATGTTGTAATGTGCATCCAAACAAGATAGGAAATAATGCTGACAATACTGTTTATGACCTTGCAAGCCACAGTGTTTAACCTCTTTGGGACTCTGCAAGAACCACCACTTCCTCTGAAGTGTGTACTGGATTTAGAAGGGATTCAGTGAAGAAGAATGAAAATAATTATAAGCATGGGACAATCTCTAATGAAAAAAACCTGAAAAAATTAGGATGGTTTAGTTGCAAGTAAAGGTGTTGAAGAAGGTGTTAAAAACTGGCAACAGATGGCAAAGTAAATGGGATTGCTCCCACTTTATTTTTTGGATTAAAGAAGAAGTGAATATAGTTATCTTTCCAGCAGAAAAAAAGAAAGTTAATATAAATGTTATGTGATTGTATAACCCATTGAACTCATTGCTAGTTGTGTTACTGAAGTCAAGAACTTAGTAGAACCAAATTAACTGCACTTCCATATAATAAAGGAGAAAACAAGTTTTGGTAAAAAGATGACTGCAATTCAGAATAAATATAAGACCTTTTAAATTGGGCTTTAGCTGGTGGGGATTGGGAAGAAGCTTCATAACTGACGAGTCATTACAGTATTCCTGTGGTCTAAAGCCAGCTGGGGTGCTGTTCTCCAGGGGCTTCTGTTATTAGTCTTGTAGCTTCTGTTGTTCTCTGGCACTAAAGAATCATTAACATTGTCTAAGTACTCCCCAGGATTGATAGCCTTGTTTCCTAGGAATCAAACCTCTTCTGTTGAGATCTGAAGCCAGTACCTAATGTGTAGGGCAGGGTGGCTGCTGAATTTAAATATCAGCTCCCTGGAGAAACTGCCTGATGCTCTCAGGGTCACCTTTTGTGGGACTTCCTTTCTTGTGGAAGATCTATCCCACTATTGAAGCCATGTGTTATTTCTTTACTTCAATTTCCATGTTGAAAATGAATGAAAAGGAGGGATGGTGGGATTTCTGTTTGCTTTTGTCCCCACTTCCTCCTGACCCCAGTAAAGCCAGTACTCAAGGGACTGATAGGTTTTCTATTAGTTTTTGAAAATGTTCTTGTTACTGGAGTTCTCTCACTCTTCACATCTTGAGTTCAGGAGACTTTAGCACTAGAATTTCCTTAGATCTTTTCAGCTGTCATCACCCCCCTGGTAACTATTAAATCTTAAGTACAGAAAAAAAAACCCAATCACATAAAACCATTATCCTAAAATCACACATGTTTTGTATTTATATGCTTTTTTAAAGAAAATAAAAGAGAGGGAGGAGAAGATACTGTTAGCAAGTACACCACCAAAGGGAAACTGCTGGATTTTTTCAGTTTCTTGACAGTCTGTATTGTTTTTGTTGGGACAAAAATATTCTGTCGCCATGTTTCCTTCTAGTACTTAAAAGGGAGCTTAAAAGCAGGAGGGAGACTGACTTTTTGCATAGACAAAGTGATGAGGAGGAATGGCGTTAAACTAAAAGAGGTGGGATTTAGGTTCAGTGTTAGGCAGAAATTCTTTACTCAGAAGGCAGTGAGGCCCTGGCACAGCTGCCCAGAGAAGCTGTGGGTGCCCTATCCCTGGAGGCACTCAAGGCTGGGTTGGATGTGGCCCTGGGCATAAACTTCTTTAGTTTATTAACTTTTCTGCTTTCGTTTTCTTGTCTTTCTGTCTGCAGTTGTCATTTAGGTTTCTTTGTTAAGCAGTAAATTTCATCACTTATGAACATGCAAATTAGTTTTCTGATCTATATTTTATAGTAGAAATCAAAGTAACAAATTACTTGAAAAAACTGATTTCTGAAGGAGATAATCTTTATGTAAATTACTTCATTTTGTCTTGATTCCCTTTTTCCTCCTCGCTACCCCACACTGTCTCCAAAATTATTGAACCTACTGGTCAGTTCAAGCTTAATTTTGGTGTACTTGTACTTTCTTTGAAATCTCTGAAGACTTCATGAACTTCAGTGGTTATTCAAAGGAGGGAGACCAGGGTTAATACTCCCGTTTAGTCTGTGCTCTGCCTTTTGCTGATGTCTGATTTCATTTGTGTTTCATCTGCCAGTAAGTGCAGTTAAGTATGGGATGCCTACACGTGTTTAGGGGATGTTGTCATGTCCTTGCATGTCTGTCACACATCTATTGAAAACAGAGGTTTATTACTTCTGTCACTCAGGAAACAATATGCAGTATTGCTAATAATACTGATATGAATCACTGAAGTCGGGCTTGAGTAAGAACCTGGAATCAAAATCAGACTCTATCTCTGAAAATTTGGAACATGAACTTTGTTGTTGAACTTTGAAGAACTGAGGCATTCCAGAAGAGTCAGTGCTTTAAAACAGTGTTACTAAGTGTATGTAAGCCTAAAGGTTCACAAGCTGTGAAATCCATAAAGGAGACTGGTGGCATTGGAAGTTTACCCTTACTTTATTTTGAGATAGGAGCTGAATTACAGTGTGTGTGTGCATTTTTATATATATACACACATATATATATGTATATTTATGCAGTTTGTTACTTATCTGATGGCATCTTTTGAGGGTTTTGTTGTTCTTGGTCTGGCCTTCTCTCCCTGCTGCCTTATCGTGTGTTCCAGTTGTCATATGTATTTCATTATAAGGCAAACTCAGATTGTGGATCCAAGTGAAAAGCACTGCAGAAGTATTCTTACAATTTTTATGGTTGTCTGCTCATGAGAGAAGTCTGCCTTGGTTTCCTCTTATCTGCCTCCATTTTACTGACAAGAATTCAGAGAGCCCAACTTCTCTCACGATCACTGGTCTCTGGAGGATATGCTGCTATTGGATGTAATGCAATAATACACCTAATATTAAGTAACTAATATAAAATTTGGTGTAGCAGAGAGAATCACTTATTTTTTGGCCATTTTTCTCTCTCCTCTTTCAACAGCTCTTCTCTTTCTGAATTGTTTTCATTTTGGATTAACTGCTAAAGCCACTGGGGATCACAGGATTCCAGACGTACGTTGTGGGTGTTGTAAAGAGAGGGGAGAATGTGGCATCTTTATAAAGAGTTAGCTTAAAAGAAAGAGTGTCCAAGGGTTGAAAGTGCTACAGACAAAGGCAGATGGACTGGCCTGGTCTGATTTGATCCTTTTGTTTAATTCCCTGAGTCCCAGAGTCTCCAAGCCAGCTGGGTTGGAACTAGTAGGAGAGAATATTTTATATTACTCAGCAGTGATTTATTTGTAGAGGTGAAACCAGGGGATTTCCCTCTGTGTGAAACTGCCTTCGCCTTGGCTTAAAACGTTCAATAATTTATTCGCCAAGGAATGTTTGTCCTCTCCAGACAGATCAATGAGCATGTACAGATTATAAGTAACCTTTTGCTTGGGCTTGCCTCGTGCATCGTGACCCACTGTTTACTCAGTGCCTTGGTTACTGATAATTAATGCATCAGTCTCTCCCTTCTATTAGTTTCTCCCATCAATTTGTCTCTTGTGGCCACGGGAGAAGGCAGTGGGGGACGAAGAGAACTTACAATGTATTGGCAAACCCTGTAGGTGAATAGAACATAATTTGGAAGGGTCTTCTGAAAAGTTATGTGCAAGAAATATTCAGAGACCAAAGATGGCAGTACAGTTGTGTGTAGGCCTAGATACAGGAGAAAGTTAGGACAAAATTATGGATCCTTCCCATATTAGTTGTGTCTGAAGCCGAGATGTGTATAACGCAGCCTTTTTATCAGTACAGTTATTTCATTCCTTGTGGTGGAGTAAGTATAGTTTTAAATTGAATCCTGTTTTTCAGAACCATGTTCGTGGTTGTGAAGATGATATTCAAATAGTGAGAAGCTTTAGCCTTATAAATCTAGACTGTGTTTTGTTGGTTGTACTTAGTGTACTAGTTTGACTTACATTTGGAGGCTGGGGAGCAATGGTGCGCACAGCAAAAGCACATTTGGCTCAGGGAGTTGTTTGCTTTTTTAGTATTTAGTGTTGCTATATAAGAAAGCCAAGGAGTTGCTTAATGGAATAAGGAGGGTACACATCTTCATTTAGAGAAAAGAAAGGTAGAAGTGTGTGTGTGGGGGGGGGTGGTGATCTTCAGAGCCACTCAAGGGAGGAAATCTTGTGTCACTGAAGAAAGAACAAGTGTGATGTGTCGCAACTGGGGAGAGCCCCAGAAGGCGACAAGCCTGTTTTTGTTTTAATTTCCACTTTAAATAGAGATTATAGTGAATGGCCATTTGCTCATGTTTCTACAGTTGAAGAATTGTTTTTCTTCTTTAACAGGGTAAAAAGGATGTTTCCCAGATATTTAACAACATCCTAAGAAGACAAATTGGCACACGCAGCCCTACTGTGGAATACATTAGTGCCCATCCACATATCCTATTCATGCTTCTGAAAGGGTGGGTGCTTTAATTTGTCTTTAATTTCTGTTAGAGAGCATTGCCTGGAACATCCTGGCATTGCAGCTGATCTGCTTTCTCACTTTCTTATTTATTTTCTAACAAGGATTTTCAGATTTTGTTCTAGACTTCTTGTTTTATTTCTTTCATATTTACTTACTTTCTGCATAAATGTCTACTTTTTAGTGACTGGATTATTTCATCTGGCCATTAAAACTTCATGTTGGAATACTTATGTGCTGCTTGTTTTTGATTGCTCACCATGTGACATGTACTTCAGTTCTTGCCCTAAATTAGCATTGTTGACAACTGCTGAATTTCATTTAGACTGTCTTACACTGCAGGAGGGAATTTTACTGGTGTCTGTGAGTAAGTGGAGTCAAATGCTGGACCACCATGGGGCAGAACACAAAGTAGTAAAAATGCATAAGAAAAATAGTTGTGTCTGTGGGGCAGGCTTCTCATGCTTGCAGCCACATGCGAATGTCAACTTTAAATTAATCCAGTAATTAATTTCATGTCTTTCAGCATTAAATCTTTTCCTTGTAACCTCTGTGGTTTTAAGTGCTGAGCTGTAATAAGGTGGTGGTTCCCAAGGTAAGTCAGCCAAGGAGGAGGGTGTAGGCTGCAGCACGGTGAAGACATCAGCTATAGTTGTGCTCAGGAATGCACAAATGTTGGCGTAAAACTCTTGAGGTTTTTGTCCCCTTTGTGTGACCAGCAGTGCCTCCCATTTAGCAAGAATCTTTGCTTTTCCAACCCTTACAGTCTACTGTTTTCTGTGGTTTTCTTTTGGCTTTAGATTTGTGTTTATTTTCCTCTGAGGAAAGGAGAATGTGTGTGATGTGGACTGAATAACTGATACAGGAATAAGTGCACTTAGTAGCTGATCATTATGAAACAATGTAGGCTCTCATAGCAGTTATCTTGGTGCACTGGTAATAGCCATACAAAAACTGTGTTACAGGCCTTTTAAGCAAATGTTACTTAGAAGAATGATTTTCTTCAAAAATATCTTCCTTGCTCTTGATGCTTAAGATTGGCATTTTTACTGTTTGCTCCACAATCAGTATGAAGAAAATACTTGAGCCGTATCTAAGGTTTGAGCATAATGAGAATGCAGCCCCAAGGGTAAAATCCCTTCCAGCTGGCCTCCCCCTCTGCCAAGGGCAGACCTGAATGAGTGAGCCTGGCCTCTCCTGGAATCAGGGGAAACAGGCATGTCTGCAGCATGAGCCCTCTAAACTGGCTATTTGCTTCAAAACTGGCAACAGCCCAATGCAGCTGAGCAGGAAAATACAAGTAATCAAGTGAACTAATTTCTACCAGGGATTTAAGGGAGGCTGAACCTGTCGTTGAAGGTGGTGTCAAAAGTCTTACTTGATGAGATAGCAAGAGGTCCTGGGCTGATCTGCTTTTCTCAGTCTGACCTGCTGCTTTTCCCACCAGCAGGGGAGGGGGAAGGAAGACAGGTCACACTTCTGAACTAGGTCTTGCTCATACAAGTATTGTGATTCATCATTTCACTTCAATTTTGAAACTCCGACTTGTTTTGTGTTACTGAGCACCAGCATCTTTGAAAAGGAGTAATTCATGGAGTTTGGTTTCATTTGCTCATTAAAATGCAACATTTATATAAACCTCAAACTGTTTATTTTGAGAGAGTGACGATCCTTCCAGTACCTAAAGGGAGCCTATAAACAGGAGGGGGGTCAATTCTTTACAAGGGTAGACAATGGCAGGACAAGGGGAAATGGTTTTAAGTTGAAGGGAGGGAAGATTTAGGTTGGATATCAGGTTCTTTACAGAGAGAGTGGTGAGGCACTGGCACAGGCTGCCCTGAGAGGTTGTGGATGCCCCATCCCTGGAGGTGTTCAAGGCCAGGTTGGATGGGGCCCTGGGCAGCCTGGTCTAGTATTAGAAATGGAGGTTGGTGGCCCTGCCTGTGGCAGGGTGGTTGGAGCTTCATGATCCTTGAGGTTCCTTCCAACCCAAGCCATTCTGTGATTTGGTGACTCTATGATCATTCTCTCAGTCGTTGTGTTGTACAACTGTTTTCAATTTCATATATAGTTGCAACCATTTTCTTCCCTCTTTGTCTTTTTTAATTCCTCCTCTCTTTTTCACTTATTTTCTTCTTGCATGTTATGTGTGCATCTCTACCATATGTCTCAGCTTTATTTCAAGCTAGGAAATATTTTTGGATTGTGTCCCAGATATTCTTTGGCATCTGTAGCAACCAAGAATATTAAAATGATAGTAAAAAGAATTTGTTATGCATATGTGCTGCTGACAGACACTCCACTGGAGGTGACCTGAAACAGTGGGTGCATTTATGTGCTTTTCAGAGATGTGCACAGCAGTGTGTTATGTTAGTTCGGGTCTCTGGCTCCTTCTTCTTGACATCTTGACATAACATACACAGGTCTACTGCCAGGGCTGCCTGAAAATGGCACTTCAAATACATGCCTAAAACAAGGGCAAGGCTCCTAGTGTGTGTCTTGTGATGGTGAGACTGGGAAACACATACTTAATGGGAGGCATTGCCATTTGACAGTGTTACTTGAGGGCATGTTTTCATGTTTATTTAATGCTAAGTGGAATACATTAAATCTGCTTAAAAGAAAGGAAAGTGGATTTGGCTTCCTTGTACCATTTAATGTTTGTTACATGGCATTATTTGGAAAGGAAAAAATATATATTCCAACATGGTGGTAGAAGAAACAGCCTGGAACTGTTGTGAAGGCTTGTCATTGTTTTACTTGTATTGGATGCAAAATTTCCTCTGCCCCCTGACAGTCAGTTCACAAGAGTATCAACAAAAGGTTGCTTTTTCACTGCATAATGTGAGCTCTGTTGAGTGGGAAGGATCCTGAATCAGGGCTCCCTCCCAGTACTTCCTGCCTAATACTCCAGTGGCACTACCACTTCGAGGTAATTGTTCCTACCTTTTTTTTTAGGCTTTGCTTTATTTCTTGGCTACTCCCGCAGCTTCAGAAAAACATGTAATGCATAGTTCACTACTATTTTTTGAGAGGGGTAGGTTAATTGACATCGCTGTATGGGAACTTACTCTTAATAGCATCTTCTGTGCGAGCAGGCTTTGTGTATCAGTAGGACTCTAGATGAATGCAGTGTTTGGTACATAGAGTATCTGATACATTTAGGATGATTTGACCCAAGTCTTTCTTTGGTGTCAGAGTATTGCACTAGCTCAAAAATAACTTGGTCCTTTATAAGTTAAAATATTTTCCCTTTATTAGTACAGTGAATACGACAGACTTGAAGTTCGTAGTATATATATGTATAAGACCATTTGTGATTATCTATCATGCCATATGCCATCTCTGAAGTACTCAGTCACTGCTCTGACTTGTGCTGATCTCTTCATAGAATCATAGAATTAGTCAGGTTGGGAAAGACCTCAAAGATCATCAAGTCCAACCACAGAATTCCCTTTGAGTTTTTCTAAGGATAAGCTCAAACTATGGTATTTAGTAAGGAAAAAAGAATAGAGCTGTCTGCCCTAAACCTCCAGTCTTCCAGGCTTGATGTGTTTGTAATCTCCTTCACTGTGCATTCCCTTATACCATCATCTGCACTAGTAGAATTCCCTTTGCACCAAGATGCATCTCTGCTTTCAGGCTGGCCTCTTTCAGCCTCCACAGTAAATGCTCTGAAATATCCTAAGTCCATTATTTCTTTCTCTGGTTGCTCCCTATAGCCAGTACGTGGGGATTTCTTCAGGTTGTAAGTTCAACTGAACAGAAAAGAACTGCACAGAGTCATAATAGCTCATTAGAAGAGCATCTCTGTCATTCCTAACTGATGGCTTGCATGGAAATGTGGGTGCAGATAACGTGCTAGTTATGACCAAGCGGCCTGTAAACTTCTTCCAGGCATATTCCGGGAGCCAAGCCCAACTTCCCTCACTTATGTGAGCAGTCAAAGGTCCACAACCCAGCTCTAGATAATGGAGCATTTGACTAAGAATGACTTTGTTGATGCTCGCGTTTTAAAAAGTTATTGTGCTGGAAACAATGTGATTTGTTTTTATTCCAACCATAATATTTCTTAGCCAAGTATTGAATATTTTCCTGGCTGCGCTCCTAGGAGCAGCTCCGCCTCTTTCTGCTTGAAAATTAGTATTCTTGTTAATGGTAAGAGGAGAGGTGTGCCTTAACAGAAAGCAGTGACCAGTGTGCGTTATCTAAAGAGTTTTAAGTACAGGGTTGCAAATGCTCCCCAAAAGGAAATGAGCAGGGGCTCAATTGTCTCGTTGATCTACTTGAGGGTGGGAAGTTTCATTTGCCTTTTGGAATAGCAGTTCATTTTTCATTAAGCTAACTACTGTTGACATCAGGTTGAAGTATGCAGCTCTGGTATGCTCTCAGAACACTACAGTTCTTCTAAGCTGTATGTTGGTGGTAAATTTGAGGGCCCACTCACTCACAGCACAGACAGCATTTTGTCTGTTGGTTTCTTTTCTCTTTTGGCCAAGTCCTCGGAATTAATTGTGCAAAGGAAAAATGATGCTGATAAGCTCTGTGTGATAATACACGGTTCTGATATAGTATAACCAGCTTATTGAAACAGAGTGTGCTTTCTGTCCCTTGGACTTCATCACTTTCACATGACTGAGTATTTCTGGAAGAAGTTCATTTTAAGTCCTTCCTAATTGTTAGCCTGCATTCTTCTTTTTCCTTCTTCTTCTAAGTTGTTTCTACCAGTTTTGTTTTGGATTAATTTCAGCTTTAAGGACATCGAGACTTTATATGGAGAGGGAAATTATTATACTGAATGGGCTTTGCTTTCTCATAAATCCAAGAGGGTAAAGGAATTCTGATGAAACCTTATGCACTCTACAGTTTCTTCACAGAGAGGAGTTGTAATGCATGTTAACGCTGAAATGTGCATTGGCTTGTGAAGATGGAGGTTTGTAATGGCGAGTGCTGGGAGCCTTATTTATGTGCATGCTACTGCACTGTGAGCTGCTCTCCTGGAGCTGGACACAGTACTCTCACTGGAAAGGACTGTGCGTGTGCTGGATCCACTCTGGCGCATATATATCCTATGCTACAGGTTTCCCTATTGCTATAAAATTGCCTGTTTATTTTTGTTCTTCTGTGTTTGATCTTCTTTATTTCCTTTCTTTCTCCAGCTATGAATCCCCAAACATTGCCTTACGCTGTGGTATTATGCTGAGGGAGTGCATCCGCCATGAACCATTGGCCAAAATCATACTTTTTTCAGAGCAGTTCAGAGACTTTTTCAAGTATGTGGAAATGTCAACATTTGATATAGCGTCTGATGCCTTTGCTACATTCAAGGTAATGTATTTGATACCTGTATCTTAGTGTCATATCAAAAATGGCATTCCATCAGTAATGATCGTTGAATATCACGTTGCCTTTAAACTGAATGTATTGTCATTGTTCAGTAAGGGGTATAATTAGTCCTTGGTGAGCTTCTAACAGCATTCACAACAGTGATTAAGTCTGCAGAGGATCTTCAGTTCAGCACAGATGCATGTTTCACTAATGTTCTTCATCTTGATGCCCTGAGGCCCTTAATGCAACCATTTAAAACTCAAATTAATCATGCATTACATACAGTTCTTGTGGAATGCATAACCTTTCTTCCTCCCCCAGCCTTGCCCAAATTAAAACCGCTACCCATCATGACCACAAACAGCCAATAGAAGGAAACATTTCAAATTCACTTTTGAAACCCTCTAATTGTTGCTGACTTTTGTGAGCTTGAGAGTCGAGTTTAGCCTAATGCTGTGCTCCTGGTAATTAGTTTTACATGTTTGCATGATTACATTTGTGACACATGGTTTGGTGCAAGGACTGCACTGAGAAGAGCCAAGTAGGTAAAAGTATCATGGAGGCATGTACTGGAGGAAGGCCTTGGTGTTACCGTGGCCCTCGTTTGCGTGGTGGTGTAGAGACTTCTGTCTTTTGACGCTATGCCATTTCCCACTGGGGCTTCCTGACAGGTGTGAAGCTGCTGGGCACAATCTGTGGGTCCTCTCAGTGCAGCAGGAATGGACCAATAGCAGGAGGCAGGGTTTGCATTTCTGAATGCTCCAAATGAAGTCTGTGTTTGTATTAAAAGTGGAGCTGGGAAAGGCATGCCAAATTTTATGGGATTTGTATATGATCATCATCTTTCTTGCATAGGTTTAATATAGTTTTTAAGCACAATTTGGTGCCTATGGTCAAAATATACACAGAAGATTGGTTTATTTCTGAAAAATAACAAGCTGGAGAAAATTATTTTCAGGTAAAGATTCATCTAAATATAGAAGTAACTTTTTTCCCCCTATCATTGTGTTCTTTGCTGCCATAGAAACAAGTTGTTCATTCTTTCCTCTCAAAGCTAATTAGAAACATGATTAGATAGACCTAACTTAGGAGTATCTGTAAGGAATGTCATTTTGGCAGTTTACCACATACTGAGCTGTGGCCTCAGTTTCAGCCACTGATGGAACATGTTGAAGATTTGCACAGTGGAAATGATGTTGTGTTCGTAAGAAATGAGCTGAGCAGGATTGGAAGATACTGCTGTTGAATAAGCTGTGCTGACGTTGTGTCCCCCCAGGCTGCAGGAGGGATGTGGACACAGGTCAGTTAAGCTGTGACAGGAACTAGAGACTGCTGCGACTCCCCCAAGGCAGGAGGGATTGGTCATCCTTCGTGGATCTGCAGCTGTGGAACTTATTTCTGTCCCTTGTGATCTGAGCATATTTTTAGCAGGATTTAAAAATAGGATTCTGCATCCTCACGTGCATTAGGAAGAGAGAAGTATGGGGGCAGTTGTTAGGTCAGAAATCACCTCTTAAAATGCTTGTAGCAAGTTATTAAACTGCATTTTGTTATAAATCACCTTTTAGCACCTGATAGATACCTGGAAATAAATCAGCTGCTCATCTCACCTTCTATTTGACTATTACTCCAAGTAACTGGAACAGCCAGAAGTGATGTGGAAGCAGTTGAACCATGAAGTGCGGAGTTACCTCATTTCTAATTAGTGCTACCATCACTTACTGGGTGTATTGCTGAGCTCAGTGCTCTCAGTTCTGTTTCCCACTTGTTGGGTTTGTAGTGTTGCTACCAGGGTTGTCTGGCTGGGAGCTGAAAGTCTTTCTGTGCACTGGAGGAGGATTTAGTTAAATGCGAGGTAAAGTCAAAGGTATTTACAGTAGGAAAGTATTGCAGTTTGTAATGATGTTGAGATGTACTTCTGAGTGAAATTCAGTCAGGTGCACAGCAGAGGGGAAGTAGAGCTGCTCAAAACGCAGAGGAAAACAGCTTGTATTTAGAGACAGTCAGCTATGGGGAGGGCGGAATAGTGCTGGCTGAATACTGCTGCTCCACGCTGCCTTGTGATTTCCTATGAGAGACTCATTTTGGATTATATTCCATTTGTGCCCCCTATTGAAAAATGTTGTACTTGCTTCATAAGTGCCTGCATCAAAGCCTGTGAATCACATTTCTTGTGCTCAGCTCAGAATGGAAACAACTGCTGGTTAAGGGACCAAAGCCGATCCCTCCATAAAGAGTTGTTTTGCTTTTCTCCTTTTCCTCACCCCAGCTTATTGGAAGTACTGTACACAGTGACCACAAAAAATAAGTCTAAAGGATGAGAGGAAGAAGGAATATAAAGAGCTTTAGAATAGCTTTATGTTGATTCTGTTAGCATTGACTGAATCCTCCTTCCAGTCCTAATGGAAACAGAACAACTAAATTTCATGCAGTATTGTTTTTAAATGATCTTTATTTATGGAAATCATGTTGGAAATAGCTTGTAGAAGATGAATATTCAGAATGTTAAAGTACATTTGAGAATAAAGGGATGGTTAAATAAGCACACTGTCCAACGTAGCCTTTCTCTGTTCTTTCCCAGGACTTGCTAACAAGGCACAAGTTGTTGGTAGCAGATTTTATGGAACAAAATTATGATACGGTGAGTACAAATGATAGGAGAACTTCCTAAAAGCTCTTCATGCTGAGGTGAAGGAGGACTGTTTTTACTAGTGGAAGATTTCATTCTCCACATAAAATAGTTGAACAGGATTGCAAACTAAACATTGCTTTTACAAAACGTGGTATTTAGAATGCAGATATCCAAGCTGTATTTCACACAGGGGACAGATGCCAAGATTTCAAGGGAGCTTGTGGCCATTCTGTCTCCTCATAGGTAAACAGTAGTGCAAAGTTAGTCAGTAGGTAGAGCACAGGGGAAAAAAATATTCATATTTGATACTCCAGAATTGATAGGATCATACTGGTGTCATTTTGGGACAGAGGAGAAATGTTACTGGATGAAGTTATTGCATGACTGAAAGTAATATGCATGTAATGGTGGGACTAAGATGTCATTATTCGTCTTACCATCCAAAGTAATTTAATCCCTTGATTTGTTGCCGTTTTTCACTTTGAATTTTTGTCTATGTTTTGAACCAAATGGCGGTCAGAAAAATTCTATTGCAGTTAACTAAAATTGGTCTGACACAGATAAAGGAGTGAGACCACAGGTTATCTTCTTGTGTTACCTTGGTATTCTTTATTTCACTGCCAGAGGAAAAGGGCCAAAGACTATTTCTTTCATTCTAGAGTTACCAAGAAGGTTAACTAAAGATCAGGCTGATTATTGCAGCGTCATAAATGCAGCTCAACTGGAACAAAATTAGGTGTCTGCTAATCTTTTCTGTCATTACTGAAGGACTATAGTAGAATAGTTTCCATTCTGTCTTTGCTGAACATTTAAATTTGGGGGTACAAATGCTGGTCACTAGGATTTTTCTCAGAAGGAGCAGGTTGGTTTATTTGGTTGATGGCTTGCACATACAGTAGCACTGCCACTCTTCTTGACCTCAAGATTCCTTTGACCCAATGCTGAAAAAGCCCTACTTCTTGTGAGCCTTGTTCTGTACACTGCTTTGATGAGTTGGGGTGCTGAAGGCAGGTGGCACCTTGCGAAAGTGCTTATGGCACGTGTCAGTTTGGGATGCACTGTCGCCAATTTGGGATGTCCTATTAATTCATGGAGCAAGTCACGACCATGATACAAGTGAGTAGGTGTAATGTGCTGGGCCCATGTGTCCTAGCAACAGATTCACTCCCATAAAAGAGAGCTGTGCAGGCAGTGGCTGAATTCTGTCCTAGCTGGCTCATACCACCTCCTCTTACATCCAGTTCATCTGTGGTATCACTTTCTGTGGTATTTGGCAGATGAGTATTGCTGGACATTAATTCACTACGTGATAGCAAACAAAGAAACAAGGCTGCAAGAGCCAGGCCTGGCATTGCAGTGAAGTGTTAGAGGATGGCACTGCTGCTACTTCTGCTGCTCCTGTGCTGTGGGAAGAACCGGGAGAAATGAATGGGGAGAAGGAAGGATGGACATGAACTGTGAATGCATTTGTGTTTTCTTGTTTGTCTAGATCTTTGAGGATTATGAAAAACTCCTTCATTCTGAGAATTATGTAACAAAGAGACAATCTTTGAAGGTAAAGTATAATTTCCTAGTGCTTTCCTTCTGAATTTGTATTTCGTGTTGTGCAAAAGATCAAAATGCATGTATGGCAATGAAGTAAGCGTGTCCTTGCTGACAACAACAACCATAAAAAGAAATGCTTGAGGATGCTCTCCATACAGTGCACAAGGGCTTATAGTGAATTTCATTTCCTGAATCTGTGATGAAGCATTGGACTGTTTCTATGGGATAAGCACCATTCTCTTTTTTCTCTGACCTCAAGTTTGTACTTCAGTTCAGCGCGTAAGTTAAAATGGACTTGGGAGTAACATCATAGTCCATGTTTGTCTATTGCTGCTGCAGCACTGGAATGCAGGTGGGAACACAATAGGTGTGTTCCTGTAATATCTCACTGAAATGAAGGATGTCCTTGTGAGACAGTTGCACTATACTTGCTTCTTGTCTAGCTGGCTCATACCAACTCCTATAACATTCAGTTCATATATGATAATCCCTACTATGAAATTTGAAGATGGGCATTAAGTAACTCACCACATGTTAACAAGCCTAGTTAATTTAAGCAAACACTGAAGTATGCTGCTTTTATTTCCATTCAGAAATCACATGTTAAATGGAAAATGCTCTTTTATTTTGTAATTGTCTCAATAGCTGCTGGGTGAATTGATTCTAGACAGACACAACTTCGCCATCATGACAAAATATATCAGCAAACCAGAGAATCTAAAGCTGATGATGAACTTGCTGCGAGACAAAAGCCCCAACATTCAGTTTGAAGCATTCCATGTGTTCAAGGTAAGTCAGCATGAGCTGTGTAACGGTGGTAGAATTTCTTTTCTGCTTATAAAAGTGTCTTTCAAGGTGGCCAAGAGAAAGCCTGTAAAAATAAGGCTAAAGATTGGGGTTTACAGTCATGTAAAGCATCTGAGAACATCTTCCTTGAAAACCTGTACCATGCAACCTCTGTTTTCATGGAGTCATAGAATGAGTTGGGTTGGAAAGTACCTTAAAGATGTAGTTTCAGTACCCTGCTGTGGGCAGGGTTGTCCCCCACTAGGTCAGGTTTTGCCTTCCTTCAGGTGAGTTCTAATCATAGAATCATAGAATTACTCAGGTTGGAAAAGACCTCAAAGATCATCAAGTCCAACCACAGCCTAACCATAGTACCCTAACTAATAACCCTCTGCTAACTCTTAACAACACTCTGCTAAATCTCTGAGTACCACATCCAAACAGCTCTTAAACAAATCCAGGGATGGTGACTCAACCACCTCCCTGGGGAGCCTATTCCAGTGTTTAACTACCCTTTCTGTAAAGAAGTGTTTCCTAATGTCCAACCTAAACTTACCTTGGAGCAACTTGAGGCCATTTCCCCTCGTCCTTTCACCTGACACCAGTGAGAAGAGACCTGCCCCGCTCTCACTGTAAGCACCTTTCAGGTACTGGAAGAGGGCAATAAGGTCTCCCTTCAACCTTCTTTTCCTCAGACTAAACAGCCCCAGCTTCCTCAGCCTCTCCTCGTAGGGCTGATTCTCCAAGCCCTTCACGAGCCTCGCTGCCCTTCTCTGGACCTGCTCCAGCACCTCCATGTCCTTTTTGTACTGAGGTGCCTAAAACTGAACACTACTCGAGGTGAGGCCTTACCAATGCCGAGTAGAGAGGCAGGATGACTTCCCTAGTCCTGCTCACCACACCATTCCTGATACAAGCCAGGATGACATTGGCCCTCTTGACTGCCTAGGCACACTGCTGGCTCATATTCAGCAGACTGTCCATCAGCACACCAAGGCCCCTTTCCATCAGGCAGCTTTCCAGACACTCCTCCCCAAGCCTGTAGGGTTGCCTGGGGTTGTTGTGACCAAAATGCATGACCCAGCACTTGGCCCTATTGAAACTCATGCCGTTAAGCTTGGCCCATTGATCCAGTCTATCCAGGTCCCTCTGTAGTGCCATTCTCCCCTCAGGCAGATCAACACTCCCTCCCAACTTGGTGTAATCTGCAAACATTCTGAGGGTGCACTCAATCCCCTCATCCAGATCATCAATGAAGATGTTAAACAGAAGCAGCCCAAGCACTGAGCCCTGGGGGATACCGCTTGTGACTGTCTGCCAACAGGATTCAACTCCATTGACCACATCTCTTTGGGTCCGGCAATCCAGCCAGTGCTTCACCCAGCGGAGCATACGTCTGTCCAGACCATGGGCAGCCAGGTTCTCCACGAGAATGTTATGGGGGACAGTGTCAAAGGCCTTACTGAAGTCCAGGTAGACCACATTGACAGGCTTACCCTCATGCACCAAGTGGGTCACCTCGTCATAGAATGAAATCAGGTTTGTCAGACAGGATCTACTGCTCATAAGCCCATGCTGACTAGGCCTGATCCCCTGGCTGATCTTTAATTTATCCATGATGGTTCCATAACCTTCCTGGGCACCGAGGTGAGACTTATGGGCCTGTAGCTACCAGGATCATCTTTCTGTCCCTTTCTGAAGATGGGTGTCACATTCAAGAGCCTCCAATCCACCGGGACATCCCCAGTCAGCCAAGACTGCCAAAAAATGATGGAGAGTGGTTTGGCAACCATATCCGCCAACTCCCTCAGTACTCTAGGGTGCAATCCATCCCACCCCATGGACTTGTAAGCATCCAGCTTTCGAAGCAGATCCAAAACTATCTCATCATGGATCTTGCAGGGCTTGTTCTGTTCCCCCTCCGCATCTACCAGCGCAGGGGGCTGTGTTCCCAGGGAGTAACAAGTTTTACTATTAAAAACTGAGGCAAAGAAGGCATTAAGTACCTCAGCCTTATCCCGATCCTTAGTGACCAAGTTGCCCTTGGCATCCAACAAGGGATGGAGATTTTCCCTAGCCTTCCTCTTGCTGTTGATATGTTTATAGAAATGTTTATTGTTCTCCTTTACCTTAGCAGCCAAGCTCAGTTCTAGCTGCGCTTTGGCTTTCCTAATTTTCTCCCTGCACAACTTCACTACATACCTGTAATTCTCATAAGTAGCTCACCCGCTCTTCCAGAGACCATAAACTTTCCTTTTGTTCTTGAGATCCAGGCAAAGGTCTCTGTTCAGCCAGCCCAGCCTCCTTGCCCGTCAGCTTGTCTCGTGACTTGGGGATGGTCAGCTCCTGCGCCTTTAGGACAGTTTCCTTAAAGTATTCCCAGCCTTCCTGGGCTCCCACGCTCTCCAGAGTTACCCCCCAAGGGACCCTCTCAACCACAGTCCTAAAGATGTTGAAGTCTACCCTCCGGAAGTCCAAGGTAGCAGCTCTGCTGACTCCCCTCTGTGGTTCAACAAGGATTGAGAAATCTACCATCTCATGATCACTTTGTCCCAGACGGCCTCCAACCTTTACATCCCCCACCAGACCTTCTCTTTTAATAAACAGCAGGTCCAGGATTTTGCTCCCCCTCGTCGGCTCCCTCACCAGCTGTGTCAGGAAGTTATCACCTCCCACACACTCTAAGCACCTCTGGGACTGTTCCTTGTCAACTGTATTATAATTCCAGCAGATGTCTGGGAAGTTACAGTCCCCCACCAGAACAAGGGGGAGTGACCTTGAGACCTCACCCAATTGTTTATAAGGCATCTTGTCCACCTCTTCATCCTGGGTGGGTGGTCTGTAGCAGACTCCCACAGTAACATCAGTCTTGTTGGCCTTAGCTTTTATTCTGACCCATAAGCTCTCAACCCTATTATCACCCTCATCAATTTCCACACATTCAGTCTTTTTGAACATAGAGAGTTACACCAGCACCTTTCCTACCTAGCCTGTCTCTTTTGAAAAGTCTATAGCCCTCAATCACAGCACTTCAGCTGTGGGAGTCGTTCCACCACGTTTCCGTGATTGCAACTATATCAAAACTATCCGAACACACAGTTGCCTCCAGCTTCTCTTGTTTATTACCCATGCTGCGTGCATTAGTGTAAAGGCACCTGAGCTTGGCCTCCTTGCGAGTTGCCCTAATACCCTCTTGAGCAAACTCAGGTGTTTCCACAGCCACCAACCTCACACCAACCCTTGTGTTTTTCCTACAGAGGGGTGAGTCGTCATCCTCCTTCACCAACGGACAAGACCGTTGGGTCTGACAAGCACATCCCTCACCTGCAAGCATAGGGTTGTTACGTACAGGCTCCGTATCAGTGACCCCAGATACACCCTTAACTCCCTTCATACCCAGTTTAAATGCAGCATCATTCCAAACTCAGCTGAAGGTTGTTACTCACACACTGATGAAATGGATGGTAACAGTACCAAAATGCACTGCTTCTTGATTTTATTGAGGACCCTTTCCCCAGCTCTTATGTCATTTTACAATGTGATTTGGGGTAAGTATATTTAAAACAACAACAAAACCCCACAATGTCTTAAAACTCTTAGTTGAGATCAAAAGTAGATGGTACAAGTACTGTGCACCAGTGTGAGAGCAATTTGCTTTTAAAGGCATTAGAAAGATTTGGTAAGTCTTGTTTGAAATGAGTTCAATCTTTCCATCCTTTTGCACTCATCATTAATAGAATCTTAAATAATTACCAGACCAAAATAATGTTTTTCTTTTCATTATGATCGTAGAATATTAGGATGTACAGCTTCTCCTAAAAGCTTTTCATTTCCCCCACTAAAAAAGTCTTGAGCAAGATTAAAGAAGAAAAAATAATCTCTCCTTGACATAAGCTTGGTAAGCTGATTCCTTGCTGACTTCCTCCATCATCAGCAGAACCACCACGAGTAATTTCTCCTCCTTTCCAGGAGGTTTGTGGCTCCAGGTTATGGGAGCAGTCAGGTTCAAAAGACTTGCAGCTTTGAGATACCTGTGGAAGATAGGATTCAGAGGACTACGCTCTGTTTGCCATTCTGTGAAGAAATGCCATATTTGTGTGTATGAAACACATGAATTGTTGGTCCTGAATTAATGATAGGCACAGCCTGTGCCTTGGGAAGAGCTGAATTTACTATTTTGAGAAACATTTGAAAGGATTTTGAATAATTCACAATGACTCCAGTGTGCAACTGTGTCCTCCCATTGTGTTGCTCCCATTCTGCCTTCCCGTTCCTTCCTTCTCCTTCACCCACAGCTCATGTCGCATTTCCAGTTACAATGCAGGGATTGTAGACTCAGCTTTGCTCAACCACTTGCAGTTGCTACACCACGGACATCATGCTGAGCAAAATCGATAATGCACGATGGTGACATTACATCGTCTTAGTTCAAAGCACCAAACTCTGTCCTCAGATACTGTCCTCCATGGGATGTTGCTGTGTTTTGCCAGCAGTACCCATCAGCAGCATTAAAGCAGTGCTTTATGCTATCTTGTATGTGCAGTGTTCATTGTGTGGGAATTGCAGACTCAGAGCAGAACCCAACCAGCTGGAAATTGCCTGTTTATCACAGCAGAGTAACTCTAGAGGTGAAGCAAAGCTCCCTGACTGGGAGGTGCTGGCTTATCTGCATTCAGCTTCTCTCAGGTGGACAGAGGAGGTATAGAAGATGTTATAGAAAATCATCTTGTGAATTAGCTTTGTAGAAAAGGTCAGAGAAAAGCATTTTCCTCTGACCTCACTTTTCAAATTGAACTTGAATTGCTGGAGAACTAGTAAAGGAAATCCTTAAGTATTCAGGAGAATGGGAAAACACAGCTCCATTCTTGTGCCTTGTTCTGCAGTGTCCCTGCTCGCTGTCTCTGGGTTAGCATCCCCGAGCCCAGTTCTCTTATCAGCTGTAATAATTATGTGCTAGCGTAATTGGGAGAGAACTCTGGTCCTTAGCTTTGAATCTCATAAATATTAAACCCTGCCTGCATTTTTAGATTGTGCTCACAAAATACCTCTACGGCCTGGTTGAAATTACAGCATGCTGCCTGCAGTGATTTGAAATCAAAGATCTGCTGAAAAGTGGGTATTGCTGCTCTGACTGAGCTGCCAAAAGATTTAGGTTTAAATTTCCTGATGTAGATGTTTCACCAGTTAGACACCTTTGAAATGAAGTACTTGTTCTGTAAGCATTCGAGTTCTGACTCTCGTATGCTGCAGCCAACCTAAAAAAAAAAAAAAGAGATGTGAGTCCATGAGGCAATTTCTAATGGCTGAGGATTCAAAACTGTAAGAGAGACTGGAATGATGAGCACCTCGAGTGCAAAAATACTTGGCAGGTTGTTTGGTGGGGAAAATGCTGGTGCCCCTTTTTGCCCTAAGAACATTCTGCTCAGCTGGGATGCCTTGGGGGAAGAAATCTAGAACAGACAGTATCTTCTTGCAGTGCTTCCTTCCATTTTCCTCCTAGGTCATGCTTGATCTTCCTCCCAGCTGCTTCTTTCTCCTTCTCCTGTTGCTGGAGCAAGATGGAACTTTTGCCTTGCAGCATCACCCTGAAGGCTGTTGGTTATATAGAGCCGGATGTCCCATGGGGTGTGTGTGGGGGGATTAGCCAGTATCTCATAGATTGTCTTGGGTTGGAAGGGATCCCAAAGCCCATCCAATTCTAACCCCCTGTCTGCTGGCCACTCCTCTTTTGATGCAGCCCAGGATACAGTTGACCTTCTGGGCTGCAAGCACACACTGCTGGCTCACATTCAACTTTTCATCCTCCAGGACTCCCAAGTCCTTGGCAGGGCTGCTCTCGGTTCTTCCAGTCTGCATGTATCTGGGATTTCTCTGACCCATGTACCACACTTGGCTTTGTTGAACCTCATTAGATTCACTTGGGTCCACTTTTCAAGCCAGTCCAGGTCCCTCTAGATGGCATCCTTACCTTCTCTCATATCAGCTACATCACATAGCTTGGTGTCATCAACAGACTTGCTGGAGGTGCACTCAATCCCACTGTTTGTGTCACTAATAAAGGGGTTACAGAATACCAGTTCCAGAACGGACCCCTGGACACAGGGATGTTGACCACAACCCTCTGACTGTGGCCTTCCAATCAATTGACTCCTTAGGAAAAGCTAACCCACGCCGCCTTCTTCCTTCTCCCTCAGATATAGGCACAGGTCACCCTGTGACCCAGTGCATTTACAGATAAAGGCTTCTTAAAAACAAATAGGTTATTTTGAGGAAAACACCCTGGAGTAGCAAATTGGGATTATGTAATCCTTGTTCTCAAGCCGACATATAGCAAGATATATTTTACTGTGTACATCTAAAAATAGAGTGAGTACACTGTGTTTTGTGACCTCGCTATCATTCCTCCATTCCCTTCCATGCGCGTTGCAGCTCTGCCTGCTGCAGCCTGCTCTGCACACAGACACATAATGGGGCCATCCCGGCTCTGTCCTCTGGATCTGAGCCTGAAGCCGGGTGTGTAGCAGCGTGTCCTGTCTGTCTCTGCTGGGCTCACTGAGGATGGCAATGGCTGCTGGTTCATAGAATCATAGAATGGCCTGGGTTGAAAAGGACCACAATGATCATCCAGTTTCAACCCCCTGCTATGTGCAGGGTCACCAACCACCAGACCAGGCTGCCCAGAGCCACATCCAGCCTGGCCTTGAATGCCTGCAGGGATGGGGCATCCACAACCTCCTTGGGCAACCTGTTCCAGTGTCACCACCCTCTGAGTGAAAAACTGCCTCCTAAGGAAGTGAGGGCGCATTCTCTAACCAAGTGATTTTGGTGTTTGATTTCTCATGCAGAAGAGAGTGACAGTTCCACTTCGGGCAACTTTTTCTCAGTTGATTTTTCATTCCAGTCCTTTCAGATATATTCGCTTAACAGAACTGTGCTGAAAGGGCTATTCTTAGGGTTGGAATTTTTATAGGAATACTCTTTGTTTTAGGTCTGCCATGTATAAGAATTAAGTCCCTTATAACAAAGTCATGGGTGAAGGAGACTTCACGAGGAACCCCATTTGAGTGAGAATGTCCCAGCAGGCATTCAGAATGATTGCTTTGTGCAGAGATCGATCTCTATCTTTATGACAGTGCAGCGCTCTGAATGGGGGGCCCATTTACAAGCAGAACCATACAGGGGTCCCAATCCCAAGCTGCGTGAAGCTGCTGGGTCGATACTTGCAGAACTGATTTTCTTTGCTTGGCTGTGGCATTGAATGGCATCTCAAGGATTTTCTGGTCCTTTTATTTTCTCTCTTTGCAAGTCCCCACCAACACTGAGCAGGACGGTCTGTCAGGGTGGTGTGTGTGAAGGTTCAGCCTGGCAGCATTGCACAGGGAAGGCAATAATCCATAAGTAATCAAGCAGCAGGAGAAGCAGGATGTGACATCCTCTATTAAACCGAGTTCTTTCCTTATTGACTTTGGTAATACCCGGTGTAGAACGAGTTTGAAATGTGGGTTTACCACTGAAACCTCTAAGTTCTGTCTGATGTCACAGAGTGGGAGCTGAACACTGGAATGAGAAGCTTGCAGCAGCATCCTGTTGTTTTCCTCAGCCTTGCCTGCAGGCTTGTGCATTGCTTTCCTCCAAGGAAGCTGCCGTGGGGCTTCTCCCAGCCCAGGTGCTGGATGTTTCTGGCCTCCATCAGTGTGGGCTGGGTGCAGGGCTGCTGTTGTTGAGCCAGAGCTGAGCTCTCATACCACGAGACCTCAGGCAAAGGGTGGATATCAGCCAAGTACATTCAGATTTACATCTCCAGCCTCTGTTTATCAAGCTGTGGGAAAACAACAGATCAATAGCAGAATATCTACATTCTTTGCAAGGGAAGGGATATTGTGTTCATAAAGTCACAGTTGTATGTGGCATAAAGCTGTACATGTCCCTGTTCATTGCAGCGGGACCGCGGCCTGGCCGTGCACAGGTCACTGTGTGCACACAGCTGTGTGCAGGCATCTCCCACATGGCACAACATAGCCCAGCTCTGCATGTGGGCAAAAACCTGCGGGAGCCATGGTCTGAGTGATGGTGCCACATGCGCTGGGCAGGACAAAATGCCATTCTGTGCTGTCAGCAGATGTTTGTTTTTATTCTGGTTTGAACAGGCTCAGAGGGAAACTGGCGGTTTTCCAGTTCTGTCCATCCTTAATTTCTTCTCGTTGGGTAGTGAATAGCTCAAGTTATTTGTGTCGTTGCACAAGCACTCGGCACTGTTTTGTTGACCAGCCATGGCAACCTCAGCACCAACCCACATGGGAACTCCTCCGGGGTGTGGGGTGTGCTGGCTGAGCCCCCACCTCCTTTGGTCCTGCCACTGCTGGCCTTGAGTTCCTGTTGTCAGTATGCTGGAGAAAATGTGAAAGCATCAAGGGATGATGTTCAGAGCTGTGGGTTTTACAAGAGGGAAAATGAGCGAGCAGCTCCGCTAAGCTTTAGCAAGTGATTATTTGACAAGAGCAGTATGCCCAGTGCTGGTGAGTGTCTGGGTGTCCCATCACAGAGCCATCGTGTAGGTTGGGTTGTAAAGCCCACCCAGTCCCAATGTCCTGCCATGGGCAGTGCCAGCAGCAGCTCAGGCTGCCCAGGGCCCCATCCAGCCCAGCCCTGAGTGCCTCCAGGGATGGGGCACCCACAGCTTCTCTGGGCAGCTGTGCCAGGGCCCGAGTGAAGAATTTCCCCGAGGATGGCCCGCTGCCCTGCTCGACCTCGCTGAGGGCAGACCAGGGCTGGGTGCACCCGCAGTGCTGCTCTGCCTGCTGTAAATTTCCACGCTGTCGGGATCGGATTAGGACGGGGGAAGCAGAGCCTCTGACGTGTCTTCCAAACCAAAACAAAGCTGGCGAGGCTAATTTTAGGCCTGGGTTAGTATGGAAAGGATATCAAAGCTGACATGGAGCTTTTCCATTCTACTTATAATTAACGAATGTCGTAAGACTTGCGTGTGGGGGGAGGCTGAGAATGGACAGCCTGCTCTCAACAGCTGGGTTTGCAATCAAGCGCTTCATCAACATGGAGTAGAATGGAGGGGAAATGATACCACATGCAGGTGCAGCTCTGCTCCAGGTTGCATTGAACCAACATGTCCGTATCTCCGTGCCCTGGGACAAGGTGTGTGCAGTGCTGCTCTGCCAGCCCGCGTGGCTGGGGAGCAGTGTCCAGGGGCAGCGCTGTGACTGACGGCTCCTCTCCCTCTTTGTGTGCATGCAGGTTTTTGTGGCCAGCCCAAACAAAACGCAGCCCATCGTGGAGATCCTGCTGAAAAACCAACCCAAGCTCATCGAGTTCCTGAGCAATTTCCAGAAAGAGAGGACGGATGACGAGCAGTTCACTGATGAGAAGAACTACCTGATCAAGCAAATCCGAGACTTGAAGAAGCCGACGGCCTGAAGGACTCTGCTCATTTTCCACTGTAGGCATTAATCTCATTGGTTAAGTTCCTCAGCGTCCCTTAAACACCACAATAGTGCTTGAGAAGGCACGGCAAGTGCCTGGGTTTTTTATCTTGTCTTTGTTCCTAGATGTCAAAGAGTAGAGGGGTTTTACATGGAGACTAAAAGAAAAAAAAACACAACCTAGAATAATATATTCTTTTTAATCGAGACTAGAATTATTTATGTCAGTTTAGAATCCCTCTGCACCACAAGCCGCTCTGCCACATTTCCATTTGTGCTCCAGCAGGACGAACCTCTTAGCTTATCTCTGCGGGCAGGCTCACGTGCTGGGGAGCACATGAGGAGCTCCTGTGGGCTGATGCTTTCCTTCTGCACCCATAGCTGTGACTTTGAGTGCTGTGCACACACATGACTGTGAAAGAGTACGTTTGTCTCTGGAGTTAACTGCAGTTACAGATTCTGGGTTTTTAGCCCAAACAGTCACGTTTTCCCTTTGCTTTTGTGTTCTCGTCTTTAAGGTTTCTTTAATACTAGAGCAGAGGTTTTCTGTTCAGTCTGTGCTGGGGATGTTGGACGAAGGCACCTGGCTGTGTGGAATCACGCACTGCAGGGTGCCTGGCAGGAGGAAGGTGAGAGCACCTCTCTTGTTGAGATGTGGCCTTGGTGTGAGCTGCCGTGTGGCCCCGGGGCTGCAGGGAGCTGCTCTCATAGCGTTGGTTGAGTGCTCAGGTGGAGGCCTTGGAGCAGCCCAAAGGCTGTTTTCTATCCCTGGTCATTCACACATGGGTACAGGTTCCGCAGGGACAATCATTGCCCTGCTCACATTCGAAGTCAGATAAGCTCTGTGATCCACACAGTGTTTCATGGGTGTGTTGGGACAGCGTGGGGTCTTCTTTTTCCCAGTGGGAATGAAGGTGTTCTCTGGGGCTTCATCAGGATGTAGAGATTGAAAGCCAGGAGTGGAATTGTCTTGAGTTTTCTTGCCAGCAGAAGCCCCAAGTTGCCCTGTTTGTTGTAAGGCCGTTTTGCAGCCAAAGCTGGCGCTGATGCTTCAGGTAGGAAGGCCAAACTCAACTGTGAAAGTGGAGCAAGGCTTTTTCCTTCACAAAGCTGTTGCATATTGGGGGTGACTGATACTTTTATTTATGTGCTATAGAAAATGGATGAAACTGAACAGATTGTAGAGTCATGGGTTTGTATTGGTTTGTTTTTTTCCCTCAGATGTCAGATATACACACCAAAATGCACTTCTTAGTTGCCTGGAATTTAAAAAGACAATATTTACAGCTATTAAAGGCATGATTACTGAATAAGCCATATCTCTATGACTGTTGTCTTTTTTTTTCCCCCTCTTGCCCTTTGGGAGAGCTGAATTCCTCTCCTGGCATCCCAGGCTGTGGTCTGGCTGCAGCATGAGGAGAGGCTGACATAAAGGTGGGGTTGTCGAGCTGAAGATGTAATTTGCTGTTTCTTTGTTCGCTCATTCACGGCCCGGGCGCAGTTCCGGCTACAGCTCTGTGTTTCCCTGAGCTCGGCACCTGGGGGAGCTGCAGAACTGGCACTGTACAGCCTGGGAAGCAGAAGGAGGGATGAGCAGTGCAGTGTTTGACACCTCTCTGCCTTTCCTTGCTGTGCACAGTGACCACGTTCATTAGTGACATGAGCACAGCATCTGCCTGCTTTGCCTTTCCAGTCTCCAAGCGATGCTGCTTACTGGGTCCAGGCAATGACAGCCAAATGTTCTATCTGCAGCTCAGCAATACACTTCAGTACTTACTGCCGGAATCGTTTATTAGCAGAAAACATCTTTTGCTGTAAGGCAAACAAGTAGCAGAGAATTTCTGTAATTCTCAGTCAAGAGACCAAAGCGTTTGCAGTAGCTGATACCTGCAATTGAAAGGGCTGCTCTGAAACGAATGGAAAAGGGACCCGAAACGTGTACAGAAACGTCATATGTGTATATAAAATATAAAGCGTTTACATTTCGTAACTTTACATACATTCTTCTTTGGAAGTAAGAAACAAACACCCTACAGTTCATTTGCAGCAGCAGTGCAGGAGATGCCCGACCTCATGCACCTCCCCTGGGCAGGATGAGAAGCACAGCAGTGCCTGCACGGCCTGTGGGGTTCACAGAAACCCCCGCTCACGTTGTTCCTACTCTGCAATCCCAGCAGGAGACAAAGCAGAGTCATGCGGATCATCAGAGCCTGCAGGCATTTGTGAAGCTCAGGAGGAATCTGTCCAAAGCTGGCGTGACAGCAGGTCAGACTTGCAAGCCTTCAGCCTTAGAAGCAATTCCAGGTTTCACAGAAAGTTTTGTACAAAAATCCCTTTAAAAACAAACATCAATAAAAACTGAAGGTAAAATCTGAACTCCTCATGAAGGTTACCAGCAGCATCCACTGCGATGCAGTTCTTTAACGTGTGCGGTATTTGGTGCGTACTGTTCCCAGGCCACCCATCACCTTGCAGGGACTTTTCCATCTCAGCCGTTCCCATAAAGACAGACTTCTTTCCCTGTTCTGATACCAGCTGACTGATGAGGATAAAACCTCAAGAGGCCTTAAACCTGCACCTCTTTTCTCCCTGCTTCTACCTCAAGCACAGCCGATGGATGATGGAAACACGAAGGTTTCAGGGTACAGGAGTGCTTTAATCTTGGCAGTGTTCTTCTAATCTGTAGGAAAAGCCAAGAGTAATCACTCTAACACAGGATGCTTGCAAGAAATGGAAGGGAAACAGTATGACAAAGTAAAAGATTTGATTTAAAACAGGTGATAATGACAGTCTTGTTTGTGAAGCACCCATATCCATCTTTAACCTCAAATGGAAGTTACAAGCCATGAAACCTGATGAGGAAGAAAACCAGTTTGTGAAGGCTGCACAACATCCAGAACAGGAACGCCCTCCTCAGGCCCAAGTTGGACTCTCTTGTCTGATAGAGACACAGACACCCTGCAGGTCCAGGATCTCATCCCCTGTGCTCTGGACCACAAGACCTGGTGGCGGTTCAGACAGAGAAGTGGCAGTTCAGATACTTCCTCAAGAGCTGCTGTGCAAATGCACTTTTTTGAGGTGTGATGCAAAAAGTGGATTTCACCATCCTTCCCTTGGCTGACAAACAGGGTTGTATTTTCACCCTGGTCCTGGGAAAGTGCAGCAGTGGTGGTGGTGAACAGCCACTTGCCTGGCAAGATTTCTGCTGCTGACTGCACCCAGCAGCACCCAGCAGCCCAAAGCTGTCTTCAGCTTCACTAGACTGAGAGAAAGCGCTCCCTCCAGCTGCACTACAAGCAAATTCTCATGGTGGTAAAAGGATACAAGCAGTCCTCAATTCTGATATGAACTTTTCTGATGGGCCGTAAGGAATCTCAGCTCCTTGCTGCAGTTGTGAGCATCAAGAAGCTACCTTAAATTGTAGGACCAGCCTGGGTGAGAACAGTCTCCCTGCAATTAATGCTATGCTTACGCTGCTTTGCATGCTGTCCCATCACAGCTCTGCTATCCAAAGCCTGCAAGGAACAAAGAGAAACTACAGCAGAATCTTAGGACACAATTCTCCTTCCCGGGTTTTAAGGATGGCAGCAGAAGTTTAGAATAATTCAGATAGGATGTGCTTGAGGAAGCACAAAGAACACACCACTGCACTGCAAGAACCACAGAAGAAAACAGCTGTGCTGCCATGGTAGTTGGAAGAAGTTATATATGAGAGACAGACGATCTCCCAGTCACTTATCTAACACCCATTTCTGTCTCAGTGGCAGTGTCTCCATTACACAAGCGGACTGAGAAGCAAAAGCCACTTCCTGGGCTAGTTACAAGTGATGACTTGCCTACCGTCTTCTTGGAGCTTCCTTTGCCCACTCTATTGAACCACAGCTTATTTCTGCATTCTGCTAACCCAGAACTTAGAAATTTGTTTCCTCAGTCCCTCCAACAAGCCAAGAGAGAATACTTTATTATTCCTCTGATCTACCAGCAACAAATGTCAGTATTTTTATGCATTAACAACAATCTGCCACCCAATTACTTTCATAGAAAATACAAGCAGCATTTTTTTTCCCCGGGAACTTCTAAATTAAAAAAAGACCTTCAAGTAATTCCGTAAAACATTCAAGGCATCATAAATAAACTTATTCTAAAAATCACTTTCCAAACAATAAATAAAATCCTTCATTATTTCAAAGTGCAAACAGGCTGCGTTATAAAAAGCACAGAGCAAGAATGCAGAAGTGCTTAAGTGATTATTCATTAGTGACCAAGACACAGCTTCTTGTTCTGGTGCTGCTGGTCATCTATTGATTTTGTCTTCTGAACTCCATCTAGAGGAAAAAAAACAAAAGTGAAATGTTAATGCAAGAGGAAGCACGGTCTAATACTCCACACATAAAAGCACACTGGGGTAACAGTGGGTGGGGGTGGAAGAGGTTGTCTTCGTTCTCATGAAGGGATCATGTAATAATCATTGCAAGAGGAATACATTGCAGAAAGACAGCAAATGAAAACAGTTCAGCATTGAGAACAAAGCATGCCATCCCAAAGGAAACACTGCCACAGAAATGAAGCCTGCTAAAAAGGTGTCAGACAGCAGGTAGACAGGGTGAATCTTTCTCCAGCTGAAACCCATTATGACACGGAGGGACAAACACACCCTGACATTACGCAGTGATTACTGAACACCACCCTGAAGCATTCCCTCTTTCTTTCTTCCCACATCTGTAAGGAAATTGCTGGGAAGAGGCTTCCCAACAGCTCTCTACCTGCTAGGAATCAGCTTGTGGTGTGTAGCTATTCATATGCTACAAAAACATCTGCAGTCTTGTTTATGCTCTTAGCGCAGTGACCATAGATTGGAGCTACTGCCAGCTTTTTTTTTTTTCAGCCTTCTCTGCCTGAAGCACAGAAATCATTAAACTTTTTCATATGGTTTTCACCTCAGGCTGAGAAACATTTTAAGGACTGGTGGCTGATAGTACCGCAGGTGCTCCAAAAGTAATGCCTCCTATCTTACTGTGCTGGCCCACAGTGTTAAAGGTGGATGTTGGAAGTGTGGCAGTAGAGGATGAACTTTCCCACCAATATCCCATTCCATTCTGTTGCTGTGTGACAGACGGTTGCAGAGGGGCACTCTGACACAACGCATCTCACATGGAACTGCATATGGAACAAAGGTGTACCACTGAATTCCTCTATGCGGAAAAAACCTCACCCACTGACCCAATGATGCCTGCTGAATGTTTGAGATGCAGCCCTTGGAGCACAAAGTGATGATGTATGCTGTCTTTTGGGATAGGGAAGGCATGATCCTTCTGGATTTCCTGGAACTCAGAGAAACCTCGATGCTGCAACCACTACATTGTGACACTGACTAAAGCTGAAGGCTTGAACTTCCAGAGAAGTGAAATTTTCTTTTGCAACTGGGGCCAAACCAGGCCCCACTTTGAAGAGTGCTGAGCAAATTGGCAGCCTTGGCTGTATTGTCCTACTACACCCACTGTGTAGTCCAGATTTGGCACATTCCGACTTCTATCTGTTGATGAAAGATAGGCTGCGTGGGCAACATTTTCCTAGCAATGGAAATGCAACCATAGCAGCTGTGAAATAGCGCTCACCTCCTGCGGTACAGATTTTTACAAACACAATATGCAGGCTCTTGTTCATTGCTGATGAAAATAAACTGCTAATCATGGTGACTATGTTGAAAAAGAGTGTTTTTTTTTATGAGACTTTTCTCAGTCAAAGTGTGTTCTTTGTATCTGCTGTAGTTTCCGTGGAAATAAATAGGAGGCATTACTTTCAGAGCGACCTACGTACATGCCAGTGGTAGGACCCCTCTCTGGCACACAAAGGCCTCAGCATAACACACTGCTTTCAGAAGGTGGCAGTTCCCTTACTACAAGGGTGCAGGCAGACAAGGATTTGAGGGCCTGTGCCCCAGTTACCTTCAGAAATAACAAAGGGAAGAAATAATGTACGTATAAACGTTCACTGAAAAACACTGCTGTAGGTTCTCCTTTACCTAAGTGACTCAGAGTCCAATTTCTTCTGAGAAGAATGGCACTCCAAGTCCCTTAAAGTCTTCATAGAAGACGACATAAAACATGGTAACGTAGTCTAAAATGATCTTAACGATAGCGTTAGTAGATTGTGTGCAAGTGCCAGGCATTTATTAAAACAAGCTTAGATTTTTGATTTACCATCAGTTCACCTATTCAGAAAGTTTAGAGAAGCGTTCACAGAAAAATGTAACTAACTGAAAGCAATCCCCAGAGGAATTCAGGTTTGTTTAAAGCTTGATCTTACTTACAGACTTCAGTCATAAAACACGTTAATGAAAAAAACACTTACTTTCCCTCGTTGTGGCATCATAGAATTCAACAGCATTAGGGTGGCATGGGTTTAGTTGCCACTGGTAAAAGAAGAAAAAAAAGTTTGTTTAATAGAATCGTAGAATCATAAGTTGGAAAGGACCTACAAAATCCCCAGTGGTTCCAGAGCAACCTCTCAGTGCCACTCACACTTGATTAAACAGCACACTCTTGTATGCCAGCTCTGTGACTGCTCACTCCACCCTCTCATTAACGCTACCTCCAGCTTTTAGTACATAACACGTTTTACATACTTACGGTAAATTTGCTTACACCCTCCAGTTCATCAAATTTCATATATGAAATGTCTGCTTTCTTTTTTCCAGCATCAATGTCTCCTGCATAGATTTGCTTGATGCCAGCCCCTTTGATTAAAGGGACACATTCATCACAAGGACATTTTGTCACGAATATCATGCTTCTCTCATCTGGCTTTATTTCTCGACACCTACAAGCAGTCAGAAAACAGAATTTCACAATTTACATCCTAACAGTTTTGAATGGCGACAAGAACAAGAAGCAAAGGAGTGTTGTGCTATCTAACACCTGCTCTCACCATCAGCTTATTCCTGCTTGAGTGCAGGAGCACACAACACCACCTGTGGATGAAATGCCCCTCCTACCTTTCCACACACATCACATACAGTGTCAGGAGCCTCGACAACTGCCACGCTCCCAGATTTCAGGTTATGGCACGGATCTATCAGGAACTGGAGGCTTACATTTGAAAGATGGCTGCCACACACTGGAGTGAATATCCTTTCAAAACCAAGTTCACTTAGATTCTGCCTGAAGAAACCCCACAGCTGACTGTGTCTGTGTACATCCATGCTCTGCCCCGTAAGTATAAACGAGACCAGATTTTCCACATTTCTTCACAGTGACATCATGCTTCTGTCATGAAACTGTTGTCTAATTCTTTTTGGTGGTAAAAATCAACTCATTACCTGAATGTCAAGGCGTTCTGCTCAGCATGTATGATGTATCTGAACTTCCTGATTTCCCGATCTTTTTGTTTGTCATCCATGTGTGGAAAATCAGCATATTCAGATCCAACAGGAAAGGCGTTGTAACCGCAGCCTACAAAATACATTGCTCCTGTTCCATCACAGCTTCTCTGCAACAGTAAGTGAATTATGAAATGTTGAGATGTTTAAACTGAGCACTGAGTATGACAGCATTGTAAGCACGCATTAATGCCAAGTTAAAGCAGTTAGAAGAGAACTCAGCCAACTGCTGCATGTCTGCACAGAGATGTTCCATGAAGCCATGCAGGAAAACTGCAACACCACAGACAACAGACTGCACTGGGCTCTAAAGGCTTCCCTTCTATCAAGTCATACTGATAATGGGAACAAAAAGTGTAAAGGATTTGGTCACCTGGAATACTGACAACTAGGAAGCAAACGTTAAAAAGGGGCAGATACATCGTGGCACTTACTGAACTGATTTATACTTCCCCTTCATCTTGAGAGCATATGCAGTGAAAAGTTAGGTACCAAATAGTGAGAAGTACAGGGCTTTCTGCAGCACTGCACATGTGTACAAGTTTACACATGGGTTCAAATGTTTACCCACACTGCAAAGTAAAAGAAACACAAGCCCAAAGCAGATTCAAGTGTCTGAATTGTGAGGGCAAGAGAAGGCAACTTTTAAAATACTTACTGATTTTTCTTCTGCCCAAATAATAGCTCCAACTCCTGTTTTATGATCCTCTAAAACACATAAATTTTAGCAGTAAATAACACATGTAAGTTATATACACACTAATATACTACACCCTAGAGTAAGGTTGTTCTGTGGACAGCAGAAAGGAATGCAGGGAGACCAAGAGCTTCAAAGTCTCGAGAGTCTACTGCAAAAACTGGGGGTGCTTCAACAGGAAGGCCATTTTTTGACAGATGCTGAGAAGCAACCAATATGTATGCAGGAACACATGTGCAAATTAAATTGCAAACCAACAAAACCTCATATTTATTACTTAATTGCTGCCATTCCTTACATATATTGTAATATTCAAACTAGGAAATGTAATAGAAGAAGCAAGACTGAAATAATCAGCAACTCACTCACACGACACCTATTCCTATCCGCCTGCTGTAACGACTCACCTGTCCGGTAGGCGAGCAGCCTGGCTTGTACCATACAGTGCCTTGCAATCTCCTGGGGCAAACCCTGATGGCATGTTTCATTTGTTGGCTGTGGTTCGTTGCTGTAAAATCCAAAGCAACCAAAGACAGGGACACTGGCAGCCACTGTGGCCAAGACCAAGACCAGATCCTTCATGTTTTGCCTAAGATTGCTGAAGTACGGATTTTCACAGAGGTTCTCCAGTCCTATGGTCATCAATATTTGCTTGTGTGTTTCCTCATTGGAAATCAGGAATAAACTTTCATACTCTTTTATTCTCTCTTGCCTACACGCGGTATAAAAGTCAGTATTAAAGTCAGGTTGAGATTTTGCTATTTTCTGAATAAAATCAAGCTTGGTGGAAGTTTCTTCAATAAACTGCACCATATAGCACACCAAGGGTTGAAGTAACACACACACCCGAGCACGACTGTTTGACTTCAGCCTTTCTACTGCTTTGGCATCGAGCTTTGCATCACTGGTCGTCACAGGATTGGATGCCTCACTCTGCAAGCTGATTTCAGGATCTGCAGGCCAGTAAGAAATCCTGCTCACCCCAGCTGGAAGAGAAGATAATGCAGAAAAAGAAGCCATTTAAATATAGTGGGACACAAACCTCAGAATCAATACATTATTGCCAAACCCTGTTTTTAGTCTTTTTAGGCCCCAAGTGCTGTGTAAAGTATGGCTGGGCAATAAGAATGCTAGTAGATGCCAGTATCAAGAGCTTACCTGATAACTAGATCATAGAATCATAGAATTACCCAGGTTGGAAAAGACCTTGAAGATCATCAAGTCCAAACACATCATTAACAAAAGCAGAAATTTCATTAACAAAAGCAGAAATTTCTTAAGTTCTAACATCTTTGTGGCAGCATATTTTTGCATCCTACCTATGGCAGACACATTGCCAATGCATAAAGAGTCCATGATGATAGAAACTGCTGCTGAGATTCAAATCCAAATCTTCCAGCAGGGCTGTAGCAGCAGATCCTGCATCAGAAGGTGAATAAGCTGTCTTGCCTTCATCTCACTTGGAAGAAGGAAGCCTTAAAAGTACTCCCTTGTGATTTCTGCACAGTGTTTATTCTGTGCCACTAACACGCAATGAGAGGACAAGTTAAAAATGAAGTGATCTAGATCTGCTCATCAGGCCTAGGGTTGTTCTGGCAGAGTGCAGTGGGTGTGTCAGAATCTCAGTGCTGCATCCCACCCACGCGAGAGACAGGCACCACAAACAAGAGTGGCTGCATAAAGAAATACGGTCTTATTAGCAAACCCTACTATCTTGATCATCACATTCAGGAAATGCACATTCAGTACTGTGGAAAATAACAGTGCAGGCTTCCATAAGCTGCCAATCAGCACTCACAGCAAGGATAATCAAAGAGAAAACGGTTGTTCTGACACCACCAGTGGCAAGTGTACATTTATTCCCACTACACTGCAATCAGCACTTACCATTTACAATCATTTTTAAGCAAGTTGAACATGGTTTTCTGGAAAAGTAAAGATCACAGTTTTTAAGTCTCGATCCGTGTTTAATGAGTGCAATCTGACCAGCATGCAGGTCTGTACTGGAACAATGAAGACCAATAATCGTCATGTTTTTCACCACAACCAGACCGCTCTTCTTTACCTGTAGAAAACAATGCATGACTATTAGCAATACGCCCATAGGGATATTACAGCTTTTCCCCAGGTAAAACTCATCAACCAGGAACGGAATACATTCCTTCCCAGTCCACATTTTGATATGGGTCATTAAATAACCTCTGTTGTATTTCCACGAAGCAGCGGTGATGCCTATATGTGGATCTTAATACCCGAGTATTATTATAACCTGTTCCAGTGCATCATCACCCTCTGAGTGAAAAACTTCCTCCTAATCTCTAACCTAAACCTCCCCTGTCTCAGTTTCAAACCATTCCCCTTTGTCATATCACTATCTACACTTGTAAACAGCCGTTCCCAATCCTGTTGATTATGCTTGCTAAACAGACCTCATTATGCAATCCAGCTGTAATCCAAACGCTTGGCTCTAAACTATTGCATTTTGTTGTGGTTACAGGGATAGGGCTGTACCAAAGCCCCCCATATAACCCATGTGCTTTTCCTAACTGAATCATTAAATTTCAAACTGTATTTGAAGTTACTATAGTGTTCATCTACCCCTCAGCAATCAGTCTGGGACATACAGTACTACCCTCTGAAAACTACTTGTCACTCAAGTTATTATCATACCTTTCTTTGTCCTGGTTGCTATATGTGCGATGCATCTCAGCACACGGGTCTGCCGTGCACAAAGAAGTAATCATTTGAAAGAGGATAATAAGAACTCTGACTACAAATGAAGACTCCCTGTTCCAGGACACTCCACAAACACCCCTGGACTTTGACGTGTAACTGGCAGCTATGCAGAAGACTCATTCTGGAGGATGCTTTTGTCGCTAAGGTAGTTACCTACATGTTCTTTTCTTCCACCTCTAAGCAAACTCCAAAAAAACCTGTCAGCTTTTGCTTTCTGGACTATCTGTTCTGTACAGAATAGTTAGGTTACAAAGCTGTTAGCATTCAGAAAGACCAATTAACGGTAAGCTCTGACATTTTACCTGTGATTTCTTCTGTTGTTCGGCAGAAGGAAAGAGCTCCATCCAGAGACTGAACAAAGTAAAAAGATTGACCTTAGAAAGCCTGGGGATCTGACCTGCCAATAGAAGAAAAAAGAAATAGTTATTCAAGAGTATTTACAAAGAAAAATAACGTTGTTTTAATAACTAAGATAGATACCCTAGTCACAGAGGTGCCACAGAGTAGATGCTAGCAACCTTTCCAAAGTGACACACCAGATTCCATGTTTCTTTCCTAGGCTAGGAGATAAATTTGCCAGGAAGAACACAACCAGAGCTAGAGACAAGGCCACAGAATCATAGAATGGATTGGGTTGGAAGGGACCTCAAGCATCACCAAGTTCCAACTCCCTTACCAGGGGCAGGGCTGCCAGCCACCAGACTGATCAAGTAGTAGATCAGACTGCCAAGAGTTAGCTAACTGCCTGAGCAGTACCTGGCCTCTCTTTACCTTTATGCTACCAGATCCTATTTCTTTCAGAAACGTCCAGGCTTCCAGAAAGGAAAAACAAACCTGGCACAAGTTCTAAGTTATGGAGAAACCTGTTAAGTCTGCTTCAACTTTACTTAGGTTTTAACAAAAAAAAATTAAACCTCTTGCTGTGACTGGGCAACTAAAGGGTAGCAAAGAATCACCATCAAACACCTTGCGCTGCTTTGAGTCTCACATGACTGCTGGCAAGGGAGAAGGTTAGTCTAATGATAGAGCTGTGAACCCAAGCATTTAGGGCAGCAGTTAAAACGCATGCAACCCATGACTGGGATACCATTTCCAGACTGCATTTTTGCAGTGTTTTTCACACAGAAGGGAAGAACATATTAGGCATTTTGGAGAACATGTTGCACTCTTAGTAGTACTCTTTGCTAACGAGAATAAAGTCAGGTATGCTCTCTTCCAATCAAATGGAGGCATCAAAGCCTATTTCCCTATTAAGATAGGGAACACAAGGCACAATTTTCCTCCTGCAGGTCAAAGACCTCGCTGCAGTGAGGCACAGTGTGTGTTTATGGAGAGCAAGCTGTGAAGGGCAATGCTGGAGGCTCTGCTGTGGGGCATGCCCATGAGATGTGGCTCAGAACATAATTATGCCTGATTTGCAATGTGGGAATCCATAGTTCAAAGTCTGAATGTCTTTCATGAGACTGCATCATAGAGAAACAAACACTGTTCTGAATGCGGGTAAGAAAGAGATTGGTGACATCCTTATGACCTTAAAGCACCTGGAAAGGGAAAACAGAAGGCACGTGCAAAGCAAAATACTCTCTCTTGCTTGAGAGTGGGATTCTCACAGAGGCAGCAGGACACAGCCCCACTGCCTGCCAGGAGAGCCAGTAGGCCTCAGCCCAAAGCTGTGCATGAATCATAGAACCATTAAGGCTGGGAAAGACCACTACAACCATTCAGTCCAACTGCCAGCCCATTACCACCATGCCCACTAACCATACCACTCAGTGCCGTATCTACATGGTTCTTCAACACCTTCAGAGATGGGGACTCCACCACTTCCCTGGGCAGCCTGTTCCAATGTCTCACTGCTCCTTCTGAGAAGAAATTGTCCCTAATATTCCTCCTGAATCCTCCTAAGCAACACTTAAGGTCATTCACTCCCATCCTATAGCTGTTACGTGGGAAAAGAAGCTGACACCCACTTCAACACAACCTCCTTTCAGGTAATGATAAGGTCAGGTAGGTGATAAGGTCTCCCCTGAGCCTCCTCTTCTCCAGACTAAACAATCACAGAATGTGTTAGGTTGGAAGGGATCATTAAGCTCCAACCCCCTGCCATGGGGGCAGCAGCTCAGGCAGCCCATGGCCCCATCCAACCCAGCCTTCAGATGTGCCCTCACAAGGGCAGGAGCTGCCCAAACCCGTCCTGCCAGTGTCTCTCGCTCCCTCAGCACCCAGCAGCCCCAGCCGCAGGCCGCACGCTCAGCCCGGCCGTTAGCGGCCGCTCTCCCCTCACATCACCCCGCCCGGCCCCATGGCGCCTGGCAGCGGACTGGTGGTGGCGCTCACCGGCCATGCTGTCGGTCTGGGTGCCCGCCGCCCTCACTCGCGGCCCCTTCGCCGCCGCCTCCTCTTCGTCCCCTCCGTGCATCGGTGCCGGTGCCCGCCGCTCGGCCCGCCCCCATAGCGCTGCTCCTCCCCTCAGGGCGGAGGAGCGGCACGGACGTCCCCGTGGCAACCACCGCGGATGGACGGGTGCTTCTGCCAATGGGAAGCGGGGGGTTAATTAACTTGTTTAATTGCAGGCACTCAGAGGTGTCCAACTTATTAAGACGCCAAGATGAGATTTCCTGTGGGCTTGGGAAAAGACATGAATATGCCTTTCAGAAGTGACGTGGCAAGTGAAACAGCTGGGCTAATGATAAGCATTTGCCAGGTGCTTGAATTCTTTTAGGATGATATTTGTATAACTGTGGTACAGATAACAGCTTGCACAAATAAACCCAATATAAACGAGTGGGGAACATAGGAGCATACCAGTTCTCTGTAGCATCACACTGGAGACTGGGCATGTCTGATGTGTCCTGTCAGAGGGGCTGGCTTGGGCTTTTCCCCATCCCATAACAGAGATTACCTGTTTTTCTTATGATGTGATTCCTGTGTGACAGATTGGTCCCACATTTCAGCGATGAGGAAGGCGAGATCTCCATTTTGTTTTCCTATTTAGAACTAAATGCAGTATCCCTAAAGCCCCCGCTACATTTACACATGGAGACAGATGTCTGCTATCACACAGGTGCACTTTATGAAGCAAGAAAGGTCTGAAAAGAAGGAAATGAAAAGGAAATGGAGTCCTTTTCAACTTGGGGTATTCTATGATCCTAAAATATCCGTACAGGGCTGCCCTCTGGCAATGCAATGAGGTATGAGGGCTGCAGGGCAGGAGTTGCTTCACAGCTGGTCCCCACTAGGGGGCGCTCATAGAGCGGCGCCTTCCTGAGGTGCCCTCCTCACCACAGGGTGGAAGAAACACCCAGCTTTGCTTCAGGGTTTTTCTCTTAAAAACAAAGAAAGAAACAAAAAAACGATCTGGTTTTGCAGTACTTAAGGAGAATCAAGGAGGAGGGACGTGGTTAGTGGGCATCGTGGTGTTGACTTGATGCCATCAGGATGCTGAGCCCAAATAACTGATATACACTGTTACCACAGGCTGAGCCTGTGGTGATAGTGGAATAGTTACCACAGGCTGAGCCTGTGGTAATAGTGGAAATGCTGTGCTTTGCCCCATGATCAAATGTTTTAGGATCTACTGGTACCAAGTGCCCAGGAGGCTTAATTCCATCCCTGCCCCCATCCTCTCACAGCGCATATTGGTGTAGCCATAACACAGATGCTGTGCTGAGCCACCAGCTCCCACTGGTTCACTCCAGGGAATCCTCACAATGCACTGTGCACAGTGGCACATCATAACAGGACACCAGGCTGTAAGCTGTTCCCTAAGGCACTGGAGGCGTATCTGCAGGCAGCCATTTCAACAAACAAGTGGCTTCTTTTGGATGAAGTGAAGCCTGTTGCCAAAGCAAATCCAAGGTGCTGAGCCAGGAACGTCAGTTCTTCACATCAGGCTGAGCTCACCGAACATCAGGGTGACGTCCAAACACCAGGAGCCCTTCTGTGCTGTGCAGTGATGGAGCACTGGCACAGGCTGCCCAGTGATGTGGGGTCTCCTCCTTGTGGATCTCCCAGAGCCACCTGGACGTGGCCCTGTGCACCGTGCTCTGGGTGTCCCTGCTGGGGCGGTCACGCTCTGCTTCCTTGATTAACACAGGGAGATCAAACTGATTAAATAACAGAGAAATACTGGTATTACTGCTGTTTTCCACAACATTTATTTTAGAACAGAAATTCAATTTTTTTTCCAATAGATTTCAAATAGCCGTTGTCCAATTTGGATAAGCTAAGATGGATTTTATTGTAGAGTCATGTGAAGAGAAACAGTGACTGCAAATGCAAATGAAGTTACGTGAAACCAAGGGAATATCATATCCTGAATTTATTGTGGGCTTCTATGCGCAGCGTGCAGCTACATTATGAGCACAGACATTGGGTAGTTGGAAATGAAGATGCAAGTTGGAGAGCGACTTTCTAGTCCCTTGTTTAATGCCTGTATAGGTACAGGGTCTGCACTGTGTAAGATCACTGATCGCTTCTCTGCCTCTTTTCCTAATAGTCAAATGACTTGTGAAGCATTCCTTTTAAATACAGCCAAGCTGCACCTGTGCACTGCTGTTGGCATGAATAACCCAGCATTGCTGTTTGTTTGCAGGCCTTCTGCTTACTCAGCCTGGTGCTGACTGCCACACACAGCCATTCCAGGCCTGGTAACTCTAAGGAAACTCGCCAACTTGATTTATACGTCCTAATGGGGACGGAGCATTAATTAAAAGGCATTACGAGCTCACAAATGTGGTTTGCTGCGTGTGTTGTTGTACTGCTCCCACAAGGGTATTTATCACAGGGACACAAACGGTTTGGCCAGCACACCAGACCCCTCCTCGCAGCCTGCTGCAGGAAGCAGGAGGATGCCAAGAGCAGGAGGTACCACACAGCCCAGCAGTGGGCAGCAGGACCAGTGCAGCTCTGCAGGCAGAGGAAAAAGAAGAGGCATCACCAGCAGATCTCAGGCACGCAGGAGAGGGCTGCGTGGCCACACAGTTTTCCTTTCTTCCTCCTACCTCTGCAATGTGCCAGCTGTCCTGTCCTTTTAATGTGTTTTACTGAAGGGCACCACCTAGCAAAAGCAAACCAACCCAGCCCCAAAGCTGCAGAGAAGCTGATGTGAGGAGTGCGCTCCTATGTGCCAGGAGCTGGGGAGCTTTCTGCCTTCAGGTATTTCATTTGGTGACTCAGAGTCAAACAATGAGTTTGGTCCTGCTTTTAAGGCTGGAGAAGGGTTCAGCTCTACTGTGCTGAGATTCCTAAGCTGGATTTTGAACAGTCTTTGCATTCCAGGTAGGCCAGATGGTAACTTCAGTATGCGCTAAGAACGTGTGTTTAAGCGCAGTCTCACTTCATTGATTTTTGTTTCAGGCTTATCTCAATACAGCCAGGAGGAAAGCGGGAAAGATGTAGAGGTAAAATGTTCTCACTGTCCAGGCACTGTAACTCTGTGTAGCCCTCCCCGCTTAACAAACACTTGTGCCTAAGTTGCTAAGCTTGAGTTTGTATTGTAGACCTTTGGAGCAAGGCTAGCATGTTGTTTTATATGGCTTGCAATGCAGCTGTAGGTCCTGGCATAGCTGGGCATGCAGCTTGGTCAGGGGAGCTTGGCTACTTCGACACATCGTACCACAAGAACAGAACATGACAGAGCACTGTGGAAGAGACTGAGAAGCAGAAGGTTAATGTGAGGCCCCATCTGCAATTCTGCATCCAGACCTGTGGGCCCCAGCACTGGAGGGATGCAGAGTTGTTGGAGCTGGTCCAGAGGAAGGTCATGAAGATTCATGTAGGGCTGGAGCACCTCTCCTATGAAGAAAGGTTGAGGGAATTGGACTTGTTTAGCTTGGAGAAGACTCTGGGGAGACCTCATTGCAGCCTTCTGTACTTGAAGGGAGTGAGGCACTCAAGGCCAGGTTGGATGAGGCCCTGGGCAGCCTGAGCTGCTGGGTGGCACTGCCCATGGCACAGGGTTGGAGTCAGATGGTTTCTAAGCTTCCTTCCAATCCAAGCCATTCTACGATTCTATGATTTCTTATATAGCACCAAAAATCACCAGGCATACATAATTCGAATACAATTGTTAACCAGCCATTTGTTGACGTTTCCCCTTAATTTACCCCAAGGGAATCTCAAACCTCACGACCTCTGTACCGGGGTAGCCCGCTGTTGGGTGGTTACACACTAATGCTAAACCAAACACTGCCAAGAGGATGTAAGCAGCGCTATCTAAATTGGTTGCCAGTAATTAAGAGATGTGTTTAATGGCACGGGGCAGATCAACAGGGCTGAGTGCAGAGGATAAGCTTTCCCAGGGGAAGAGTCAGTTAACTTTGGCCTGGAAACTCCCATTCATGGTTGCAAGACTGGTTAACAAAAACACATGTCCCCTCCTTTCATAAGTGCTGATGGCGGTGGGCAATTCCTTGTGTGTCCATCTCATGATGAGAAACTCCTTTTAAACAGCACAGGCTCTCTGCCAGTCACTCCTTGCTTTGCAGTCCCTGATGTTAAGATGTTCAGAAAGCACCAGGAATTGTAGAGAACAAGTGTAGCCAAACACAAAATAAACCAAACCCAGTTTGGTTTTACCAGTAATATCGTCCAGCTTTTTCCTTTAGTCTTGGCTTTCACATCATTCTCGTTATTTTATGGTCCCTGCTTGCTCCGTTGGTAAAAATCCAAGTATTTCAGCACACACAGAGTTATACACTACCAAGGCCCTGGTAGATGTCCACCCTTCTGTGACTCTGCAGGAGGAAGAGCCCTTCCTTGCCTGGAATGCCTTGTGAAGTCCATTGCTGGGGCACAGCCTGAGAGCCGCCCATTTACCCACGTCTTATACCACTGCTGGTCTCTGTGTAGGCCCTGGACACTTTCGATCCCAGCAGAGCTCTTCTCACACGCCGACATGGCAGCAGGAGCTTGAAAGCTGCTGCCCGGTACCTCTGTGAGACGAGGTTGTAGAGGATGGGATTGATGGAGGCACTCAGGTAGAACAGCTGGAGGGCAAAGATGTTGAAGTATTGGGAGAACAGCATCGTTCTGGTGTCCCGGGTGCTTATAAATATGATCCTGCCAATGTGGAAAGGCAACCAGCAAATTACAAAGGCCAGGATCACCACAGCTACAAGACAAAAGAATACAAACCGTAGTTAAGGGGTGGGTTAATCCGACAGTCATCTTGTATTCTCAATTTCATAGAATCATAGAATGATTTGATTTGGAAGGGACCCTTCAAGGCCATCTGGTCCAGCTGCCCTGCAATGAACAGGGACACCTACAGCACAGAGCCCCATCCAGCCCGACCTTGGGTGTCTGCAGGGATGGGGCATCCACCACCTCTCTGTGCAACCTGTGCCACTGCCTCACCACCTGTATAATGAGAAACTTCCTCCAATTAACCAGACTAAATGTCCCCTACATGCATCTCCGCTCTCAAAGCAAGACTGCAGGGCAGAGCAGTTCTAGCACAGCACCTTTACCACATACAAACACAGCAGCCACACGGCTGAAGCAGATGTGGAACAGCCAAGTGTGTGGTTTAAAGGGTCGCCTATGGGGTGACTATAACATAAATCACCGTATTCCCACAGGTAATGAATCATTCTGGTTTATAAATACATGCAAGTGAAGCGAATCATCATCTGCGGAGGATCCCTCATGTTTCTCAGAGCTTAGCAAAAGAAATAAAGCCAAAGCGAGTTTGCGCCTGGAATACATCACATGCAGAACCCTGTCAGCTCCTTGGAGGTAAGCAAGAATCATCACACAGAAACATATGGATATACAGAGATATGCAGATATGTGGAAGTATATATAGAAATAAACAGCACTCACAGTTGAAAAGGGGAATAGCATCAAACCCAGCTTCAGCCCTGGGACTAAAGGGTGACTGCTTTCTTTCTGAAGAGATCAAGAGATCATTGAGTCCAGCTCTCTGCTAAAGCAGGTTCCCTACAGTAGGTCACACAGGTGGGCATCCAGATGGGCCTCGAGTATCTCCACAGGAGGAGAATCCACCACCTCCCTGGGCAGCCTGCTCCTGTGCTCTGTCACCCTTAATGTAAAGAAGCTCTTCCACACGTCAGCGTGGAACTCCCTACGTTCGAGATCATTACTTTTCCAATTGCTACAGGACACCAAGAAGAGCTTCACCCATTCCACCTCCCTTCGGATATCCATAAACCCCGGTTAGCAGCCCTCAGAGGAGGCAGCCTGTGGCCGGGGCACTCACCCAGGATCCTGACGGTGTGCCGGTGTCCCCGCTCCCGCAGGGCCGCGCCCGGACCCCTGAGGCGGCCCCGGCTGCGCCACAGCTCGCGGCCGATGAAGCCGTAGAGGACGCAGAGGCAGACGACGGGCAGCACGAAGTACGAGGTGGTGACCCAGAACATGATGCCCAGCAGGCCGGACTCCAGAGCCCGCGGGGTGGGTTTGCACTCGCGGCTGAAGTCGGTGCGGTTGTCGGGCTGCTCCACGTCCACCAGGAAGAAGAAGGGAGCCGCGGAGAGGAGGGCGAAGGCCCAGAGGGCGCCGATGACGGCCTTGACGCGGCGCCGGGTGACCAGCACCTTGGCCCGCAGCGGGAAGCACACGGCGAGGTAGCGCTCCACCGTCAGCGCGGTGATGTGCAGGATGGTGCAGTAGGTGCAGCTCTCGCTCAGGTAATGCGAGAGGCGGCACAGCAGCCGCCCGAAGATCCACGGCCGGGAGCGCCACAGGCGGTACAGGTCGAGGGGCAGCCCCAGCAGGATGAGCAGGTCGGACACGGCCATGCTGCCCAGGTACAGGTCGGTGGTGCTGCGGGCGTCGCGGTGCCCGCAGGTGACCAGCACCGTCAGCACGTTGCCCACCACGCCGACGGCGAACAGCCCCAGGCACACGGCCGTCACCGGCACCAGCGCCCGCAGCGGCAGCGCCGAGCACAGCCACTCGTCGCACGGCGGCGCGGCCCAGGGCTCGGCCCGGCTGCCGTTCCCCCACATGGCACCGGGTCCGGCGGCCGAACCGAGCTCCCTCAGCGCCCGGCCCCGGCCCCGAGCTCGGCTCGGCCCGGCCCGCCCCGCCCCGCCCCGCCCAGCCCCGGCCGGAGGGCGGAGGAACAGAAGGGACGAAGGACGAAAAAGGAGGATGCTTTTATTGTCCACAGATCCGAAAGGTACTTTGCTACATCGTTTATGCATTTTCTATGAGACTATACAGCTTTCATCTTCATGAAGTCCGACGTTGTACAGTTGCAAAGTGATATGTTTGGTAGTGTAACTAGAACACTTTAAAAAGTTTTACGTTTTTTTTTCTTTTTCTTTTTTTTTTTTTTTTTGGAATGTACAGAATATGAGGTAAAATTAAGATTACATTAAAAAACGTCTTCAATGCAGTCATACGCACTGAGGCTCGAATGGCAAATACACTATTTAAATGACTATCAAAAATAGGAGCTCATTTGGATTTTACTATGAAAAACAGAAGTCACCGCAGCTTCACTGTAGTAACAAATCTTTACCATTTGAGACATTCGACCGTAAGAAATCTCTGGGCTGTTCCACTCAATGTGGTGCCAAACACGGCACCGGGGGGGGAGGGCTCTACAAAACACCTGTTGTCACCGCGCTCGGGGGAGGAATCGGCCTGGCCATCAACGTGACAGGTGGGAAATACAACGTAAACGTACAGTACATCTCGAAGCCAGGCCGTCCCGCTCACTGGGAGGCCGAGCTCTTGGCCATTGCTCATGTAACGCAGCAACAGTTTAGTACAGCACAGCTCATGGGACGTATGAACAAGTACGATACATGCCCGCTCTAAGGTACAAGAAAGTCTTCAGAGATCTTCAAAGCACAAGACAGAGGTTCCTTTTTTATTATCATTAAGACTGACAGAAGTGTTTAATACCATTAAAAATGCTAAACTGAACGCAACTAGGAGTCATTAATGATCCACTATCTTGTAACTCAAATAAATTAAAAGGAGCTAATTACAAAGTGTCTAACAAAGAACGTTAAGTGTGATGAGACAAAGAGTTTCCAAAGATAGGTTCACTACAAGCTCTGTGTCACTGGCAACCATCGACATCCAGCGAGATGTTCCATGGGATACTCGATAGAACTCAGTCTGCTCATCCAAGAACTCACAAAGGCAAGCTCACAAAACATCGATGAGTTATGCGACCGCAAAGTGCTCTAATGCGACACTGACTACATGCAATTAACCATTTGGTACAGCATCCAAAAAGAGACGTTACATTAAACATTAGGATCTCGAGAAAATAAAAAGAGCAGCTTTAAGTTTTCCGGTGCAAATTACTACACTTCGTCTTCTGATTTGGTGCCCCAAAGGAAGAAAGAAAAGGAAAAGCAAAACGAAAGGCAGCGCTGGATTCTGGTGGATGTGGCAAGTGAATGTCAGGGTAACAGCAAAGGATCGGAAATGAATTTTACCTCAGGGATCTACATACTGGCCAAACCGGAGGGCACAGACACCTGGATAAGCTGCAGCTGATCAAAAGCTCAACTCCAGAGCCAGCTTTCAATTTAAGTGACAAACCTACAATGTTCTCTCTCCCTTCTAGATTCGTAAGAAGAGGCAATTTTATGAGTAAACATCGAATCCCGGGGGGAAGATAAACCACCTGTGCCATCCCCTCACAGTCCTTCCAAGACATCTACTTGCAGTGAAGAACTCCGCATTTATCGGGTAAGAAGCTTCCTTCGTGCACTCTCTCCCATCCAGTTTATTATTTGCTGCCTGAGAAAAGCCCCTTCCATTTCTCATCATAAATCCTGCCTTCCAAACATTTAAGACAAATGAGGAGGTAGAAATACAGCGCTAAATTGCTTTCACAGCATCAGATTAATATTGTGTACAGCACAAGTTTGTTAAGAGTAAGTTTGAAATGCGTTCTACACATTCTTCCCTGTTATGGTAGTAACCCTTCAAAGTGGGGGCCGGGAAACCACTTCTACACTGGTGTTTACTGGTCAAACCCTTTGCGTTAAACACTACTTGCCCCATATGAAGTTTGTACTGCAAGGTGGCATCTTAAAAAAAGATGGTATTTCTGTGGCTTGCATTCTAATAACGTGCGTCAGCCTACAGCTACCAGTAAGCATTTTAAAGTGGCTGAAAGGGTTCGCATCAGTCCCAATGTCGGTGCTAAATGCCTGTTTTTGTAAAAGCAAGAGAACAGAACTGTTTTTTTTTTTAAGATTATGAGAAAGTAAAATGTAATGGGCGGCGTTCTAAAAGAAATCTGTTTTCTTCACTTTATTACAAAGTACTGAATGATAACAGCAATCAGAATGGAAAAGATAGCAAAAAGTGCAAGAATGACAGCAGCACACACTTGGTCGCTCTGTGACCATTGTGTCCTTGTGGTTTGCACAGTGTCCTTGTTGGTGCTTGTCGGTGGTTCAGTCCTCTGAGAGATGAATAGCACTGGTGAGCTGTAGGGGCCTATCAGGTCCTGGTGACCCGACGTCTCTTGGCACTGGCGAATGGCACATGCACGAAAACGATATTCACAGTTCAGCTGGAGGCCTGTGTATCGGAATGACCAGTCTGGGCCCTTGTAAATCTGTCAGAGAAGAGAAAAGGATACATCAAGTGAAAACGCCACATGTATGTATGTGGACTTCAACACGCCTTTCTTTATGAAGGCAGGATGAGAGCTGAGGTTGTTCAGCCTGGAATAGGCCCGAGGGAGACCTAGGAGCGGCCTTTCAGTATTTAAGGGGGGACTGTAAGAAAGAAGGGTATAAGACAAGGGGTCATGGTTTTAAACTAAAAGAAGGTACATGAAGCATTAGAAAGAAATTATTCACTATGAGGGCAGCGAGGCCCTGGCACAGCTGCCCAGAGAAGCTGTGGGTGCCCCATTCCCAGAGGCACTCAATTCCAGGTTGGACAGGGCCCTGGGCAGCCTGAGCTGCTGGGTGGCACTGCCCATGGCAGGGGGTTGGAACTGGAAGGGCTTAAGGTCCCTTCCAGCCAAAGCCATTCTGTGATTTGATGGTGAAGGTAATTGTGTTCTTATCCATGGAAACAAAAATATATAAAAAAGGTCACAAACACAGTTTATACAAGAAAGTCTCCAATTTCTTCCATGTAGCACGGAAAACGAGCCATAGATTCTTTTAAAGCATGATAAAGACATATTAAATAAACTCCATTTAAATCTGCAATGTTAAGTGACCACTTGAAACACAAATACCAGACCACAGGATATAACCTTCCATTTCCTAATATCTAAAATTATATCACAAGATTTTAGGTAATTAACTACATCAAGCTACTTCATTCATTAAATCTAATCCAATCCAACGTACTTTGCTGTAGTTAAGATAACGCGTGTTTCAAATACTGTATTTTAGCCCAATAGGCGTTACATTAGGAAAGCCTAAAGGCATCTGTTCTGTGATTCATCATTTCAGCAAACCCCGCTACACAGATGACTTTCATTAGGGTGTCCTCCACAGGTGTCTCAGTTAGTTCATAGAATCATAGAATGGCCTGGGTTGAAAAGGACCACAATGATCATGGAGTTTCAACCCCCTGCTATGTGCAGGGTTGCCAACCACCAGCCCAGGCTGCCCAGAGCCACATCCAGCCTGGCCTTGAATGCCTGCAGGGATGGGGCATCCACAACCTCCTTGGGCAACCTGTTCCAGTGTGTCACCACCCTCTGAGTGAAAAACTTCCAGCTGGATGTTGGTTAACATGAGGAGACTCCCAGGATCAGCACGGAGTGCCTAATTCAGCTAAACCTATGAAAATGCTAGTTTTCCATTTTAATTAATTCGCAGCTATGAAAGGCCCTGTAAAAGTCAACAAAATCATAGAATCATAGAATCACCAAGGTTGGAAAAGACCTAAAAGATCATCCAGTCCAACTGTTCACCTATTACAAACAGCTCCCACTATCCTTCCCACTAATCTCAAGTGGGCACAGTTTCTGTTGGTGTATAAATAGGAGCTATGCTAATATGCGCGTAGCCTGATAGAGTTTGATTTCTCTGCTCAAAATCTTCCACCTTTTTTCTTTCCAGTATCTGGATTTCTTTTAATTGGTAGATGGATACAGAAATATCACATCAGTTGTTTTGCCTACAGCTGTTTTATTGTTAGACAGTATTTTACAAGTGCAAACTTCCAACCATTCAATGAAAGAAGCAGGAAATCTGTTTTGATTTTGCTGTGTGAAGTTATTGTTGTGCCTGTGGCTACCCATGAACTCAGCGCTCTGACAGCTGAGTGTTACTGGAATCTATGGGCTGGAAACTCTTGGAAAAAGCTTTTCTTAATCTCAAAACTGTTTGTGTGCAGAGACAGGGCAGGTCATCGAAAGTGCAGCTTCTCAAAATTCCACTGATTTATATCGTATATTCGGTAGCGAGCAATGAGGCCACATAAACACACCCTACTGTGAGCAAAATTTGGCCAGTATTGTGATGGAGAAAAAGAATAGGCTTTCTTAATTATATTAACAGTGAAAGGAGGACTAAAGAAAATGTTTACTGCTACTTGATGATGTTGGTCACCTCACAAACAGGGACGGAGGTCCAGCAGAGACACTTAATGCTGTCTTTGCCTCTCTCTAACATGAGTGATGAGCCCAGGACCTCCTGAGCTTTGGTTTGCTAACCTCTTCCAGAAAGGTGATTGGAACCATATACCTTCAATTGTAACCTTTACTTTCATGTCCAGTTTATATGGCAATGCACATCGCTTATTAAAGCATTATTTGAATCCATCTCTAGAAAGAAGTACACAGATTATGCCCTACTTACATACTTAATATTGCATTTACAATTTTAAAGTTACCATAATTTTGAACTTTAAAGGTCCCTTCCAGTTCTAAAGACTCCGTGACACAACTGATGCCCCATCCCTGGACTTTCAAGAAGAGGCTGGATCAGGCCCTGGGCAACCTGATGTAGCTGTGGTGACCCTGTTGATTGGAGGGGAGCTGGACTACATGACCTTTAAAGTTCCCTTCCAACCCTAAAGTTTCCATGATTCTATAAAGAGTGTTTACATGGCAAGATAATGAATACCTTGGATTACAGATCAGAATGTACCAAAAAAACCCCACAAATGGACGCAACAAACATACCACCGCACTGGAATCACAATCAGCTGGGCTGGAAAAGACCTTCAAAATCATCAAGTCTAACCATCAGCCTGAGTCCCATCACTGAACTGTGTCCTTTATTGTCACATTTACACATCTCTTAAACAACTCCAGGGCTGAGAACTGCACCAGTTCCCTGGGCAGCCAGTACCAATGCCTGACTACCCTTTCTGTCAAGAAATTCTTCCTGACATTCCATCTAAAACTCCTCTGCTGCAACTTGAGACCATTTCCTCATGTCTTATCACCTGAGAAAGAGACTGACACCTCCTCTCTGCAATCTGCTTTCAGGTAACTGTAGAGAGCAGTGAGGTTTCCCATTTGCCTCCTCTTCTCCAGAAGTTATGATATATGAAAATATTAAATCTCTACAATCTACTGAAGCAACACATAATAATACATACAACACATACACATACACATAACACATACAATAAAATCATAATATATGTGTACATATATATATACCAAAATTAATAGTGTTTCCTTTCTGGAAGGAAACCTGCTTGCTTAATAGTGTGAGAGTTTAGAAGCCTAATTCCTTATCAATTATCAGGCACACCCTGGAAGTTACAGCATGCCCTACTACAGAAAAGATCCAACGGTAAGAATTCTATGATTCATTCTACGGTTCTATGAAAATATACCCCATTCTAAAAACAAAGAGAGACTACTGAGGAATGCACAGCCCCTGTATTCCTTCCTATATGAGTACACTTCTATCACTTTTGCCTGTGATAAGTTTAAGGAGATGCTACCTTCTACCATTTAGTAACAAAAAGGTAGCATGGTGACCAGCACAATCATTTCTAATCTAAACCTACTTAATCAAAAGCAGGAATTGAAGAAACATACAAAAACTCAAATGCATCATACCTGTTTGAATTCAGAGTCTTTTCCCACCATGACCTGAAGGCAGTAAATAACTGGATCGCCCTTCATGGGCTGCAGAACCTCCCACGTGATTTCACAGGTGTGATCGTTTATTCTCTCTATCCTCGGTGCTGAAGGAAACAAATCACAAAGCAACAGCTTAACTCTGCTTTCTGTCACTTCACATTACATTCACATTATTTGTAAAGATCTGTACTTGATGTGTGATTTTTGACTTGCAGAAAGAAGATTCACATTAAAATGTCTTCTTCCAACAAACACTTCCAGGCACAGACTAGCAATACTTCGGTCTCTTGCTAGCTCAGGTATCCTCTGACAGAATACACTAAAACCTGGTGACTGTTAATGCTTATCTTATTCAAGAAAATTAGGTGCTATGCATAAAGGTATTCAAATATTAGAAGTATTAGGATCTAGTAATTGTTCTAATACATGTACTAGAAAGAATTTTCATATCAAATTACTTTTAACAGCCTGGCCACTCTCTCCTGGCAAGCAAGGATTTTAAGTACAAGCATTCTTGTGTCAAAGAATGCATAAAAACCTCTTGATTTTGGAGCAAATGTTTTAGGCTTTAGGCAATTGCTTTTAAATAGCATTACTTTACTATCCCTACCTGAAAACTGCTTAGCACTCTACATACTCCAAAAGTAACATAATACTACCACCACCAACTTGCCATCTCTTTCAGCACTTCCCATGCTCCTCACAACACTCAAACAAACAAACAAACAAGTAGCAGCATCTTTACCTTTCAAGGCAGCTGGAACAGATTTGGGAGTAGTGAAAACATATTCTTGAGAAAGGGGACCTTCACCAGCTTCGTTACATGCCTGAATACAAAATTTGTATGATGTCGACTCACTGAGTCTTTGTACTTTGTATGTATGACATGGTCCTCTGTATAAGGATACAAATCTGCAAATGGAAAGGGTGGCTTAGAGTAAGTAGAGAGCCAGAGCACTGTCTTGTAATTTATTCCAATAATTTCCCACAGTCTAACGAGGAACCAGAAATACTTAACTATTAAACAATAAACCCATTTCCAAGGGTGGGCTTTTGTTTCTCGTGACTGTGAAACAAAATCTCTTCCATACACAGAATACCATAGACTTCCTCTTGGCAAAAATGATCCCACGCATTTTCAGACACCCTTCTGCACTTGAGATGGGAAAGGACAGCAGTTCTCTCCCTCCCAACAAACAAAAGTCACTTCCCATTTGAAAATTAGGCAGACCAGATTTTAGCTACTTGCATCTTTGCAGCTCTCCCTTACTACACTTTAGAAAGGCTCATGGATCCAACAGCTCTGTACATCGCTGTTAGACGTAGGTAAATGATGCTCAAATGTGACTGGAGGCCTGGATTTCATTTGTGTGCCTACCGTGAACCATTTTAATAGCTCTTGTAGACTGGCCTCTTCCCGTCATGTTGTAATTCTGACAAAGACTGATCTCAGCAGCTCTATTCTATTTTCAATTGTGGCATCCTCAGAACACAGCAGAGGTTGATTTTCTGCTGGGGTTATTGTCTACTTTCCTTTCTTTCTCTTTTTTTCTTTTAACATAGACTATACCTGTACAAGATCTTGTCTTAGTTGACTCAGTTGAGAGTCTCATCCCTCTTCCTTCTTACAGCACAGCAGTTTCACCTAGCAGATCTCTTTTGTGACATAAAGCTACTCAGGGGCTCAGACATGGTACACAGTGCAGCAGGACTATCTGCATCACTGCAATCTCAAGCTACATTCAGACTTCATGCTGATGAGAAAAGATATCTCTTAAAATAATTATTTGTACTATACGATACTCCTATTTTCTAATAGAAATAACTGCACATAAAGACAGCAGAGAATAAAGAATCTACCCCTTTCAATATCATTAAACTCTTACTATTGAACTGTAAATAAAAAAGCTATGAAGTTTTTCATCTTGTGCTTTGCAGCACTGAACACTACAAAGCTTCTGCCTTGCCGGATGAGAAGACCTCCTGCTGCCCTTGCAAATTAAGCAAAGCAAAAGGAATTCTGCCCTTTGAAACCATCTCCAAGCACCAGACCACGGTGAAACAGAGCAGATCAAGGCAATGCCAGAACTAACCTTCCATTCTTATCCTCCATTTGAAGGTGGTACTGAATGGAGTCAGTTAATGCTTTTGCAGTTCCCTCTCCCCACTTCAGCTTGAGAGTCTGAGAACTGTATGCAACACACTCCAGGCGAGGTGGGTCCGGGGGGAGAGGCTTTGTTTTCAGTTTTATGGTGTGGCTGAAAGGTCCTGCTCCGAGGCTGTTAAGAGCTTGAATTCGTATTCTAGTATTTGAAAAGAAAGAATAAAATTAACTTGAAATTAGATTTTAAAAACTAATTGGTTATATCCACCAGTCGCAATCAAGAGAGAATAATGGCACCATAGGGGCAGTATTTTCTGTGGTGAAGAATTTTCTCAATATTGTGCTCGTATAAACTCTCATGAAAATGCAGGAGCGTCACTCTCCTTGCCATGTTTTAAGGGAGCTGAGCTGATTCAATATTAAATATATTCGAGTACTCGCATCATAAGCTTTAGGGCACAGATACAAAAGCTACTCAAGAACGGTTCATCTTTCTGACCCTGCAAGGCGTTGTAGCCAAATTTTTGATGGCCAAGAACTATAGAATTCGTATTTCTCCCCATGGAGAGATGAGAGGACAAAAAAACAACCCCAAACAAACACCCCCAGAATATATGAATCCACAGCTTTGGCTATATATTTATATATGAATCCATAGCTTTGGCTATATATTTATATATGAATCCATAGCTTTGGCTATTTCATCAGCTGACTTGGAGAATGACTACAGGAAAGTTTTCAGCACTGCTGAATAGAGCTGGTTCATGTGAAAATACAGGGTCGGTGTCCAGCTCCTTCTCTTACAAAATGCTGTTTTCAGTGCTAATGTATCGCCAGGTGCCTGCAGACATCTTTGGTCTGCTTGGAATGGGAGAGAGGTCAATGAGAAGCTGATGTGGCAGAGGGCTTTGTAGAACTTGACATTCAGGGATGGTTTTTATTTTCTAGGGAACTCACAATGCTGGCCAAACAATTTATTTCCAAAAAGGAAAAAAAGAAAACAGAAAAAAACAAAACCCAACCAAAACCGTGATGCCAATCTACAGATCGCACAGGTAGCCATAGATAGCAATGTTTATCTAATCTCGTTTTTCAAAGACTAAGGTTCACATGTCTGAACCTGTATCTAGGTAACTGGAAAAAAGTAATCACGGTCATTCTATTCTAAAACAACCAACCACACAATTTCTAAACATTGGAACAGAAAAGTGTGTGCAAGTTTATGAATAGGTACCTCTCCTTCACTACAGTAATATTTAACATTATGTTAATTTATTATAGCACAGAACTAAGGACTACACGCCGTTTTTTATCTGGACAGAGGTGATAGTCCAAGATGTATTCTATTAAAAGCACTTCAGTGGGTAGAAGTGCAGAAGCATCTCTACAGTAGAAGCTTCTCAGTTTTCAGTTCATTGATATGGAGAGCAACAGCTCTTTGTTTGCCAGCATTATTACTAAATAATTACAAGGCAAGCAAAAACATTTTAGTCTTGCATACAGCATTAAAAAGAAAGAAAGCCAAATCTTCCAAGTTACATCCCTAGAAATATACTGAAACCAGTGCAAACTTAAATTCTGACATCAGTGAGACTGATATTCTCCTTTAGATTTTAACACAGAAGTGTTTGTAACAAGAACGTAGAGTGTGTTTAGGCACAATTATGGATCTCTACATCTCTGTTTTTCAGTAACTCTTATGTCAAACATAAAGGACAATTTTGGTAACTGAAATTCTTCAATTAAATTTGAAATTGACTGATAGAATTCCAAACCAACGTTCTTAATGCTGACTGCCACTCAGATGCATGGTACTTCTGCAGAAATGACATTGCAAGATGTGATGAGCTGTTATTAGATCAGACAATCCAGTCTAAGACTGGATATGGTTGTTCCTTGAATGCACTTTAGCTTGACAAACAGATTAGAAGCTGTCTCTCTATAAAGCAAGCTGTCCAAAAATGGTTATGAATCTGAACCTGTAACCCGAATTCGATTAAACTGATGCATTAAGAGATGCATCAAATCTACCACAATAAACAAATTAAAATAAATTGCTCTAGAAACAAAATAAAACCAACATAGCTCATCTATTTATGAAGATCATAATTACAGAGCTTCCTTTTGCTCCAGGGTTATCTACTAATACCTCTCTGAGAGTAAAGGTAGAGAATAAAAAAATAAATGGAAACAAAGAATCTGCTGCTGTGGAATATAAGTTAAAACTTCTGAGTAGCTTTGCATAGCATACCTGTACGTTGTATCTGGCTGTAAGCCATCTATAAAATAGCTCAGAACCTTCCCAACAGTTATTGGCTGCTTATCTCCAAAGTCTATGCTGTAGCCAATGATCTCAGACCCATGGTCACAAGGTTTTTCCCAACTTATAGCAAGGCATGTGGAAGGATAATAGTGTGGACTTTCCACTTCATCTTCACTTAGTCCCCGAAGACAAGTCACAACTGCAGGCACAGAGGCTGGAGTCATACATGCCACTACTTCACTGAAAGGGCCTGCACCCGCAACGTTCACTGCCTGCAAATGCAAAGCAGACCACGTTTTTATGGCAGAGACAACTCCTGTTTCCAGATTCCACAAGCAAAAGTTTTACATTTTTACCTGAACCCTGCAATAGTATATAGTGGCAGGCAAAAGTCCTTTCATTTCACAGTTGAGGCCAGGCCCACAGTAAGAGATCTGCATGCAGCCTTCCATACCACCCCATTCCAGTCGGTATTCCGTGACATCAGCTCCGTTACTCACTGGAACCTTTACAATGGATACAAGTAGTTAGAAGTTAAAGTCACTGCCTGAAAATGAATAAATAAATAATCAGACTCCAAACTTACTACATCTCTTTGTTTTCTTTTGTTTGTTTCTATAAATCAACAAGATCATAGGCAACAGTGAGGCAGAGCTCTAAGCCCTATAGGAATGTTAACCTTCCCCCTTTCTTTTCTGATTTTTAATTTAATACAGTACAAATATATGTGACTGCATTACTGGCCTTGGGTCATCTATACTTTAAAAACACTATTGATTATCGCAGACCACTTTGTACAGAGTACTTGTGATTTAGCTGCTTAAATCCAGAGATGACCTAGCCTGTACAACTTAGCTTAGGAGCCAGAAAAGTCGATGGCAAGAGATGGTCTTCCTGAGAGGGTTATGGAAGGTACAAAAGTTTTGCTGACTGGGTCTATAGTGCAAGGAGAACAATATGCAGACACACATTGCTGCTCATGTCTTCATCTTGCAGAACAAAGGACTCTTCCTCTGAAGCACATCATGCCTCTCCTGAATGGAAACCAGGCTATAACAGAGTGGGAAGCTGAAAATCGTGCCCTGTCTTATTTCAAGACAGTGCTGCAAAGCAGTTAGGATAGACAGCTGTACACCACCACAGACCTGGACTGAAATGGCTCCTCCAGCAGCCTGTTTCTCCTCACTGCCTGCCGCAAACTCAGCCTCACTATTTTTGGGGAGTTTTAATACTACCTCAGAAACAGCCTTCTGAAATGCAGTTCAAATCAGTCTCAACTAAGATATGATGTTACAGAAAGGTATCAGTAGTCAACAAATTAATTAAGGAAAAAAAAAAGGCCCAAGATACCTTACCACAAATAAGAAAAAACATCTTAGATGATCAAAAGAACTGAAGGAGAATGATGCTGCTGTTATATTCCAAGAAAGCAATCATATCAAGCCAATTGTTCCAAGATATGTCTTCTGCTTTCCCTTTCTTTTGAAAGAGGAATATTCCCTATGTTCAGCATTATGCATGTGAAGATAAGTCACTGAATATAAACAGAATTGCAAAGGATAACATCTGATGTGATTGATAGACCCCCTTTCAAGTATTCGATATGCTAAAAGGTTCAGCTGCCAGGGGATTTCAGCAAGCAGGATCTGACACAAACCTTATTAAGTTCAGCTAGGGCAAAGGCGAATTCAAAGTCCTGGACCACGGACAGAACTGTACTGAGGGTGAGGAGCAAGCTTACTAAAAAAGAACCTGAAGTCCTGGTATACAAGCTGAATGTGAGTCAGCAGTGTGTGCCTGATGAAGGCTAACTACATACTAGCTGAATTAGCAGAAGAATAGCAAGAAAGCTAAGAAGAACATGATTCCCTTCTGTTAGGCACCTGTGGGGGCTACATGTCCAGTACTCTGTCCAGTTGTGGGCTCCCCAGTACAGGACAGACATTGACATACTGGAAAAAGCCTGGTAGAGGGCCACCAAAAGGAAGGGCACTAAAATGATTATTTGATACTAAGAGGAGTTGGCTAAGGGGGAAGTGTTGCCTTAAACTACCTACTGGGAGGGTACAAAGAAGACACTGCCAAATTCTTCTTGGAAGTGCTTAGTAGCGGGACAACAGGTAAATGTCACACCTTGTGGTAAAGGACATTTTGACTGGACATAAAGGAAAAACCTGAGAAACCTGATATAGCCCAGTCCTCCATTAATTACTCTGTGATTCTATAAAGCAGACATCTCAGATTGGTGAAACTATTTCTACCTGAGAGATTTCTTCATCTCGTAGGTGATTAAGGAGGGCCCTTGTGAAATACACAGCAGGATGCATGAACAATGCCTTCCAGGTACAACAAGTTTAATCATCTTCTGTACAGTTCTGTAACCCACATGACTGACTCCACCTCAAGTCATTGAAGAGCTCTGTTTAAACAGTGCCCTTAGAGAGAGTCCTCCTTTTTAACAGCCTTAGTTTTTTTACCCATTGCATTTTTTAAATCAGACAGCTAAATACAATGGGTAGGAAGTCTGAGAGGCTTTTGCTATGTTACTACTGATGCGATTATCTAAAATTAAATCAACTTATGAAAACAACAAATGTACAATAGTCCATGGATGTATCTGCTCTGAGGAAACATAATTACGTTAAAGAAAAAGAATTAATAAGAGCCTGCATCACTCAAGTCTAGTGCAGTAGTTGTGGCAAAACTTAAATAAAAGAAAGTAAGACCTCAGGTATCTGCAGGTTTCTAACTTACAACTGTCATATTGTGGTATGATGGATTACTTTTAAGGTTTTACCTACCGACTGCTTACTCCGGTAAGTACATTTAAAGATGTGATTAAAACACAGTCTAAAGCTTTTAATGCCGAAGACACTGACATTAAGACAGGTATAACACTGCATTCTTACCTCCCAGGACACCTGGGCACATGCGGCAGATCTGCACGTCACTTGGGGGGGCTTGCACTGATCTGGAGGTCCAGGTGCTGTAGTAATTTCACATTTTTCCGAATAAGGTCCGAACTATTAAAAAGGGAATTGATATAACTCACTGATAAAAAGAAAACGACCGCTTTCTAAACAGTTTGCCACAGCACAACTGTGCAAAAGCAGCCTGAAAGTTTGTACTGTTCACTAGTAAGATAAATCTTTGTGGATTGTGGGGCGAGGATTTATTGCGGTATCTGACTATTCTCCAAAACAGCTGCAAAACTCGTCTCTACAGCAAATAAATTTAGCGCTTCCAACTCTCAGGCAGAAGGATTTGAAAGCACTTTCCTCTCTTTTGAAGTTCTGTGTTTGCTGCACCGTAACAGAACACAATTTGTAACTGCCTCTTTGAATTGAACTAAAAGGACAAAAAAAGGATTCCAAAAATGCTCCGGCTATAAACTGCTCTTTGGGGGACTTCAAGTTTATGTCAGCGCATTTCAGCTTTAAGCTGCAGACCTTTCCACAAACAGCATCAACTGGTGATGATAACTTTTATGAAGCAAACGCTGTCAAACAAATGCAAGCTGCCCTGCCTCTGTCTTTAAATAAGGACTTTGGATACATGAGCAAATAATGCTTTTACTACAGCAACAACTGATTAAAACACATTTAATAACAAAAATAAAATAAACTACATCTGATAAAACATGAGTCAGAAGTTCTACTGAATATTAAAAAACCCATAACGTGCTTATTATCCTGTTCTAGAGCAGCAACATACACACTAATAAAGGACAACCAACATACAGAGCTGGATATGGAAAACAGTTTACTACCTTACTTCACATAAGTATATTCAAGTTGCAACAATGCCTTGATGAAGTATGTAGCACTTCCTAACCTTTTCCCAATGCTACGATTCAGGTGTAAGACATAATTTAGCTGTTTTCCTTTCCTTTAAAAATCCTTTTGCACTTAACTGATTAACTGTTCCCACACAGCAATAAGCTCTGTGTACCAAATTAAGAAATCCTCGTTTTTGAAGCCACTTTAAAAGTGATTCCTACAGAAGAGAAGCTGCTTAATAGCAATTGTACTCTCCTCAATTAATTTCATTTCAGATTGCCTCCTTACCCCAGCCTTGTTAGCTGCTCGCAGTCTGAAGTTGTACATCCTCCCTGGAAGAAGGCTGCCTACTGTGCATTCAACATCAGAGCCTTGGTAAACCTCTCTGTGTTCATCAGTTTCCGTCTGAAACATTTCCAGACCATAACAGGTAACGGGTGAGCCGCCATCTACCTGAGGTGGTCCTGAAAAGAAAGGAAAACTCACTAAATTTTAACACACAACATAATTTTGATCCCTTACCCTCAGTAACAGTTCTAATAGAATTACCCCAGCGCAGCTGAATTTCTCTTGCTCTTGGTCTACCCTGTAGCCGTGGAGGCTGGCATGGACCAGGAACCACTGCTGGTGTCTGCACCAGTAAAGAATCAGATGCCTAGAAAGGAGAGAGATTAATGAAGGCACTTGCAGCAAAACAAGCACTACCAATTACGTTACAAATAAAAGCACATACTCGAGTCAGAAATAGGCTCTTCTGTTTCTTGAACCATACCCTCAAATACACGAAGATGCTTAAGTGACCTAGTATGTATGTATTGTAATACCTACATAAAACCTGCTGCAGTGATTACACAACATGCAAAGTTAACTTCTGCCTTTGAGTTACTGCCATACAAGGGGGTAAAACAATAATAATAATGAAAAAGTATCGTTACAAAGCTAGAACAGAATCCTGAACCATGAATTGATGGTTAAGCCATTGTCTTTTCCATTACACTGCAGTTTCTAAAACCTCACTCCAAGACCTGTATATTTCTTTCTGTGCAACAGCCTCTTAGAAAGCCAAGTGGGCAGAAACGTCAAACAGAAGTGATTAAGAAAAGGAGATTTCAACTTTTTCATGACTTAGTAATACTCACTGTGTAAGTATTTGAAGTGTGCCAAACAGTACATAGCAACATGCAACAGATGGCACTGTCTATTATGGATGCAGAACGGAATGAGTCAGCTGTGGTGAGGGGTGATTAGCTTCAGTGCGATACAGAACAAATATGCCTATTTTTGGACTGAAGGTGATAAGCCTTTTAGTTTACAACAGAGATGCAACTTGCAGTCTTATTTCACAGCTGCTCTTTATGTATGTTCCAGTAGGAGTGCATTAGGAAAATCTGCTGCTTTTCAGTTTCCTGAAATGAACGTCCTATAGCCTACCTGAGCTGCATAGGCTGCTACACTGATCACATGGGAAGCATTGAATTTAATCTGAAGTCTTGGGTTAGGACTTGGGAAAAGTCGTTTTCATTTTACTAACATGTTGCACAGGGAAAGATATAGTATTTTTTCTGTAAACAAGTAAGATCACTTAGAGTAAAATACACCATCAGAAGAGAATACTTGTATGTATTTCTTAAAGAAGTGGGCAGAAACTTGAAACACTCCGCACCAATTACTGGGACTTTGAGGTTCTGATTGCAATTTTGTTAGGCACTTCTGTACAAATATTCCTCTGACAATATTTATTAACTGTTGGATTACATTTTCTTAAGTATTAAGAAACACATTAGCTGACATTACCATGCTCTGTCCTCCTTCCCCAATGCAATACACACGTAAGCGATAGGAACAACCAGGATTCAGTCGATCACACAAATGCTCCCTTGAGGCTCCGCTGTATATTGTGTCCCACTTGTTTCCTGAAAGGTAAAGAATAGATGTACAATGAACCAAGGTGTAATTTACCAAGCTTTGGTATCCTAGACTCACCAAACGAATGTTTGCTTATGTATTTATGAAAAAAATAATATTAAAGGCTTTGCACATCCTGGATAAAGGTCTAATAGTTTCAGTTTTCCATACAAACTTGTGCAGATCCACAAAGTAAAACATCTTTATTTGGTATTTATGTTAAGTAAGGGAGCATTTAGCAATGGAGAGATATGAACTTCCATTATCAGTATGACTGTGTGGCTGAATACAGGTAAGGCTACTTAAAAGGTTCAGATTTACAAATAACTCAGTTGGGTACTTTTATGCCCAATGAAGAAATATGCATGACAGAACATAAAAGCAAATGGTAGAAAAACTTCTCTGAAAGAGTGGTCAGGTGCTGGAATGGGCTGCCCAGGGAGGTGGTGGAATCACCATCCCTGGAGGTGCTCAAGAAACATTTAGATGTTGTACTAAGGGAAATGGTAAGTGGGCAATATTGCTGGTGGTTGGACTGGATGACCTTGGAGGTATTTTCCAGCCTTGGTGATTCCATGATTCTATGATAAAAAATTACAATAAGGGTAGTGAAGCACTGGCACAGGATGCCCAGAGAGGAGGTGGGTGCCCACCCAATGTCAGGCTGGACGGGGCTCTGAGCACCTGATGGAGCAGTACGTTTTGCTGTTGACTGACTGTGGGAAAGCTGGTCCAGATGGCCTTCAAGGGTCTCTTTAAACTCAAACAATTCTGCAATTCTGATTCTAAACAACTTTTTCCAGCTACATCACTGTTCCCATTTAGCAGCAGTGAATGGAACACCGGTGATTCATTCATCAATCACGCATCCAGCAAAGCTAAGTGGCCCTTTCTTGCCCTTTAAACATCTGAAATGCATCATTTGATTTCCAAAACAGAACACACTTATGTGATACGTTAAACAGGGCAGCACTTTTGACACAGTTTTACTGCATTTTCTTTCTAATGCAGAGAAAGAAAGCTTCCTGTGTACAAGTATCAGCATCCTTGTTTTTAACATTACAGTCTCTTGCATAATATCTGCTATCACGTTACATGTTACCCTTTCCACAATTTACAACTAAAGGTGTGCATATAAAAAAGATCACAGCTGAATGCCAACACATTCTCCTAGTTCTTACCATTAGAGCCTTCAGAGATTTCCACAACGTATGTATTTATTGCTGCTCCTCCACTGTCTTTTGGCGGGTCTATGAAAAAAACAATATTCCAACTAAGCAGGTTAAATCAAATTGATTTGGAGTTTTGGGGGAACATTTTTAAAAGGAAAAATCATCACCCAACAGGAAACGAATGCTTTTATTACCCAGTTGGCCATGACATCCCGCATCCTAGTTCAGACAGCTGCATATCACTCACCTCCCCCACTATTCGAAGCTGCCAAATCATAACCCCACTATCATCTACAAATGATGTGTGATAAGTGAATTAAGCACCTGGGAGATGCCACAGCAAACATTTCATTTAGTGGGAGTGCTCTGGAAGGCTGCCTAATTCTGGTGTCAGGGCCATCGATCCTAATGGCCCTGTAATATGGACTGCAGATTGGAAAAAGACTGTCATATTTACAAGTAAGAACGTATCAAAATGTTTGAAGGAAAACATGCAGAAAACCTCAATATTCTGAGAGAGAACAGAAGTCAGGAGTTCTGCACTGAACACTTCATCTCTTGAAGTTTTAACAAAGCAATCAAAATTAAGTTCACTATCCTCCTTAGGACAATATTCAAGGAAAACATAGGAATTATCTTTGGCATAATCCTACTCCTCTCTCACAGAGCTGACTTAGGGAACAGTAAAATTAAAATACTGCGGGAAAGAAACATTTTTGACAAATACAGAGGCAGCTTAATACTTTAATACAGGAGGGCACTGCTACTGTAACATTACATTATGTATATGATGGATGAAAGGATGTTGGCTCTGAGGCAAGCGTTACATATCATGTCACACTTGCTAAATAAAATAACATTTATTATATGGCACATAGCACTTTCTTGGTTGAAAGGTAGTAATTAGTTTACTCCAAATGAAAAATAAGCATTCCCACTAATTATCACTCATGGGGAAAAAAAATGTACTACAGATCCATTAAAAACTCTATATAAACAGATCTTTTTAGACAGTTTTCTTTTTACAGATTAGATCTTTCTAATACAAATTTTACAATTTTACAATATAATTTTACTTCATGATCCTTGAGGTCCCTTCCAGCCCGTGTCATTCTGTGATTCTGTGATGTTACTGCAGTTAAACCTGGCCTTCTATGTATGGACATTCATAAAATCCAGAGGACAAACTCTAAACAGCTGGACAACATTCTTACCCCAGATGATTTTAAAACTCTGTGCGTGGATTTTCCCCTTCACTGAGGGTTTTGAAGGTGCTCCAGGTTTGTCTGGGCAAGTAGTATAGTCTACTGTCTCACTTGGACTGCTTTTCCCTTCTGAATTATAGGCAATGACCTGGAAGTATACAAAAATTATTATAACCACAAAACAAATATACCAGCATGCTCCTTGGTGTTAATGGTAAGAACAAATTAACTTGTACGTATGTGCAGACAGGTAGATAATATGCCATCAGCAGGAGTGAATCTACTATGTACCTTCATTTCATGCTTTTTTTATTAGTCCTGCAGTTAGTCAACTGCTATGCTGAAATTAAAAATACCTGCGAACTGCTAGGAAGAAAAAGAATCCTTAACAAGATAATAACAAAAAAATACAAGTAATGGTGAAGTTGGAACAAACACTAGCAAAGCAAGGGATGTGATTGTGCCACTTTATCCAGCATCATTTAGGCCAAACCTGAACACTATTCCCGTTTTGGTACTTCCAGTTCAAGAGACATGGAAAAATTGGAGAGTGCAGAAGAGAGCCACGATTCCATGATCCTGTGATGATTACAGAACTGGAGAATATGATATAGGAGGAAAGACTAAGGAGCCTGAGCTTACTCTGCCCAGTAAATTTAAGTTTCAGTGAGGGGGATCTAATCACTGCTTCCCAAAACAAAAGAAGCAGTTAAACAGAAAATGAAAACACTCCTTTGGCAAGGATATGAGACGACAGGACAGAAGACCATGGGCATAAATGCATCAGGTTAAATTTTGGCTGGATATAAAACAAGAAATTAATCACCATGAGAGCAGACTGCCCAGCAAAGAAGAAAAATCTCACTTGCTGGAAATACTGAAGTCTCAGTTCAACAGGGTTAAAAAGGGTTAGAAAGCTTGGCTGAAAGCCCTGCTTTCTAGACAAATTGTTGCCAGATCATCACTGAAGGTCTCTTCCAACCCAGACTTGTCTGTGATTCTAAGAAAACAAACTGCTGCTATTCTTTACTTCTTAGTTGTGCAGTTAATTTATCATGTATTCCAGTCTGTCCCTAGCAAAAATCTAAGCAACCTACATATATATACATATATATACGTATACTTATATATTTTGCTTTTACATTTATTTAAGAATTAAATAGAATCCAAATGATAGGAGTGATGTCACCACAGCTTGAGAAGAGGAAATGTGAGCTAACCTGCTTCTCAGACATTCTCCTGATAGAGTTTACAAGATTAACAATCATCTGTTTGTTTTTCTGCCATACAAATGAAGTTAAAAAGACAGTTGGTATTTACGTATCATAATAAGGTTTCCAATGGTTACAAAGTTTCTTTCAAAAGCCTTAAGGAATATTACTACTAATTAAGTCTTTCTCCAGCATAATAAAAATTAAAGACCTGATTAGCACAGAATTTGTTTCTCCTTTATGCCCTATGAAAGTGAACAGACTTCTGCTAACAGCTCTGTTATGAAAACTGTAGTATAAATGTTGGTTCTTTATTTTAATGATAAACTTGGATGCTGAAGTTAACCACGTACTTACTAATAATGCATACGATTAACATACAGGGTTAATTCCAAAGGGAAACTACAACCAAGTCCTTCCAAAGTACTTAGCTGCTTTTCAGTTTAAATACATGTATATAACCTGAGCAGTGGCACAACCCTAAAAATATACTGTAAAATTTAAATCACATAAGCATTAAGTTATGGATAAGTGCCATAAGATTAATGCCTATCATAACCTTCTCCACTTCTGAAAAAGAAATAATACTTGGAACTGCAAAATACTTGCTGTAAATTCAGGAGGAGTATTTAAGGGTATTAGACTCAAAGCAAATACAGCAAGTGCTGGACTGCTCCCTCTCATATTGCTAAGAGATGATGTTCTTAAGCAGCTCACACTTCTTGCTTATGAAATAGTCATTTAGGTGTGTGCAAGAAAACAACTATGGACATGTTTTCCCCTAATAGAATGGAGGCCATTCTGATTTTGCTTCATGCTGTGGGACACACATCAAAGAACTAAGTAATAGTACCTATGTAACAGAGAAGCCAAAAACCAAACAAAAACCGCAACAAACATGGAGTCA